>NC_056725.1:46337647-46467647 GCF_019279795.1 Protopterus annectens
AGAACAATATCCCTGATGCATTAAACTAAAGAAACCCAAGTCTGTGTGCCCCCCACCCCTGCTAATTATATGCATTAACTCCAAGATTGCTTTATCATGTAAAATCAATAAATTGTTTGAATGTTGCATTTTGCTTACCAATGATTGTAAACTGTAGATCAGAAGTGTTTCAGATCAGCTTATGTAAAATTAGTTGAATTGTTTTGCAAGCACTTGTGGAAATAGTTATTTTTCATGAACAAAATGATGTGTGCTGTCTCCCTTCAATGATCTTTTTTATTGAATCATGTAAAACCAGTTTTTATTTGCTAATTTTTCTGATAATTTTGAAAGCAGTATGATTGTTAAGATCAAAATTCTGTTTATTACTTCTCGGTGATCATAATTTTTATTAAGAATAGAATTCTGTTTATTACTTCCCAGTTATCATTTTAAAGTGTTTGCTTAATCATGATTATTGACTGTAAAACAAAAATGCTGCAGTTCATCTTGGGTGAAGTCAGTTTCATTCATTTCACAGGTTCACAGATAAGTTACTGTGCATTAGCCTGAAGGCCAGAGAAATAGATTCTAAGAAGTCCAGATTCTAAGCATATTTGTTCACACATTTTGTAAGCTCATGGTATTAGTAGATCTAATATTGTCCATTTTCATATCTTCCTCAACTAATGGGATTGGGTCTGATCCTCAGATCTGACTCGGCCTGTTTTACTAGCTCGTGGTCACCAACAAACTCTTGAGCTCCTTCACTACCCATAATGCACCACCCATAACATCCCTTAGATCTTGTTTGCCGTTTTAGTGTTTAGACATGGTCATCTTTAGCCCTCGAGTTTGTCAGTGAGAGATAAGTCATGTTTCAGATTTCTTCTCTAAATGTCTTTACAAGTAACTATTACTTTGATCTTTAATCTTCATTTTTCATTTTAAACCATTTCATTCATTCTTTCTTTTATTGCGAGTGCAACATTTTTCTACCCGTGGTAGCTCTATCTCCTTCCCTTTTACCCTTCTTTACACATACTGTTATCTCTGTCATTACCACTGTTGGTATTCTGTCTCTTCTATAAGTCTTTTTCTTGTAGTTCTTAAATACCATTGCTGGTATTTTTCATTTTCCTATTTTTCCCTTTCCGCCTATTAAAGTTTAATTTAATTATTTTCTCTTTCATAGAAAATGTCTGAGAAAGGTCCAGCAGGTTTTAATGTCTGACAACTGTGGGCATAAGTTGCCTTTGTCTGATGCCCACAATGTTTGTGTGTATTGCTTTGGACTAGAACATTTACAGCATGACTGCAGTATTTGTCATGGGTTCAACCCCCGAGCTTTAGCAGAGAGGAAAAATAAGCTGAATTTAAAGGGATTACTGCCATCTTCTTTTTCTGAAGCCATTGCTGGGATTCATTTCCCCAAACATAAATCTAAAGACCCATCAAAAAGGTCTAGATCCTTGGATTCTCCAGTCTCTACTTCTTCTGAACCAAGAAGAAAGAAAGAAAAACTGGATTCAAAGCTATGTCTGATCCAACCATCATCAGATCTGATCACATATATTTTATATCCTACAACCTCAGATCTGACCAGGCATACTTCGGATCCTATGTCTTTGAATCTAAAGCTCTTACCAAGAACTACCTATTCACCAAGTCTGGATCCAATTCCTTCCAGGATGCCCTCTCCCTTTTTAGAGAGGCATTCAAAACCACTGTCCCTGGTATCCTCTCATTCCTCCAGGCATCTCACAGAAGCAGATGTGGAGAGGATGACGGGGAAGTTTTTTACTTAGCAAATGTAGAAGTGAGTTCTAATGGCTCCTATCCTTTCAGGTCAGGAAGTCCATTTATCTACACTCCAACAATAAGTGCTCCTTCTTTAATTCAACCTCTAGTTTTAGAGCTCTTGGATCCGAGCCTTCTGGGTCCATCTGGTTCGGATCTAAAGAGAGCATCTTCAGATCTGACTATTGCTCTGAGTGCACTGGCTCCATTATCCTCACAGCCAGATGACTCTCAGAGCTGAAGTTTCTCTGTTGGATATGAGAAGATGGGTTTGACTTTGAGGTTTTCAGAACTGTCTCTTCCTCTCAGAGCTTTGGCACTGGACAGCTCGGCTCCTTCTTCTGCCTCAGGTGGATTGCACTTGGGACAGAGAGAGGTGATGAGCCATAAACTCACCTTCTTGGCTCTGTTGGCTTCCTTTTCCTCGGAGCGGTCTGTCTTTGAGGTAGTGAAGAGTGTGCTCTGTGTTTCGGCAGGTCAGATGGGACCTTCCCCCCTCAGATCCACCCTCTAATTCTCAGATGACTTTCACCTTGATCCTCAACATTCTTCCCCACAGGGACAGCCAGCCCAAAGCTTCCAGTCTACCCAGCAGGGTATTTTGATCTCTTCTAATACTTCCCCAGACCACCCCACAGAGGAAGTCTCTAGGAAGAGAAACTGCAAACAGGAGGCACTTGGACTGTCTTCAGGAGTCAGTCACTGAAGATACTGATTTCGATGAAGGGGAGGGTTCCCCAAAATCGCCACCTGATTACTTATCTTTTGGAGACATTCTTAAGACCCTGAAGCAAAATGGTGGCTGGTCGTCCTATCCTGAGGAATCAGTATTTCTGGAAGCATTTGGTACTGGTCTGTCTACCTCCTGGGTTACTCTTCCAGCTGATGAACTTATTGATCTTATTTCCAAGTGGGCATGGAAGGAACCTGATATGATTGCACCAATCCCCAAGAGGCCAGACAGGATTCTAACTCCACCATTAGGCCAAGAGTTTTCTCCTTTCCTTTACATTTAATGTGCCTTTCTCTTTTCAATTTTTCAATTTTGTTTTTTTGTTTTTTTTTACAATATGTAATAATATTCTTTATGATCGCGATTTAGATATTTTTTTTTTTTTAACTACTCTTTGTTTGGATAACAAATATTCCTGGTCTAAGTCCTACCAGTCTGTTGTGTTTGTCTATATATAGGAGTTTCTCCCCGGGCCTCTACTGAAAATGGAAATATATCCAGCTAGACTAGCCCGGTTAACAAATGTAAAATAAATAAATAAATAAATAAATAAGAGTATTGGAGTAAATGGGTTCCAGTAGATGCCATGGTTGTGGTGGCAGCTACAAAAAAAGGAACTCACTGAACAGAGTTCCACTGTCCATCCTCCTAATAGAGAGTCAAGACGATAGACAGATTTGGAAAGCGTGTTTATGCTTCAACGACATTTGCACTTAGATTGCTAAACTATTTAGCACACTTTTCTAGGTTACAAAGAGAGTTGATTAAAGAATTATCCAAATCTCTTACTGGAACCGGAACTGCCGAGGCTCAATCTTCAGTAGTCTCTCAGTCAGCTACCTTACAGGTTATATCCAATTTGTCCATGAAGCTTATCTAGCAAGCTGCAGAAAGTGCCACAAAGGCTGTCGGTTCAGGCATTTCCATTACAAGACATGCCTGGATGTGGCTGTGTGATTTTGTGGAGTCCTTCAAGTCATTGTTAATCAATGCTCCCTTTGACGGCACTTCTTTATTTGGCCTCACAGTAAAGGACACATGCTTCTGGTGTGAGAAAGATGGAAAGACCCTCTCTGCAGGGAGCATGCATTTTTCGACCCCTCAAAGGACCTTTTCCAGGAATCAAATGGGAGGTTGAAAAATGTGGTTCAGAAAATCTCAGGATCCTTTCCAGGACACATGTGGAGTTAGTTCTCCCAGAGGTAGACAGGGGAGCGATAATGGAAGATAATGGCCCTATGGCAGAGGAGGTCTTCAAAAACTGAGGGTCTACAGATTCCTTTTCTGACAGACCCTTTCAGCGTTTCTGAACAGAGTCCTGATTGCTTACCTCTGGAGGCAGTCGTGAGTTACTAATCTCTGAACCAGAGAGCCTGGCTAAGTATAACTAAGGACAACTGGGTGCAGAGAATTATTTTTAGAGGTTATATAATTCTCTTTTTCCTACTTCCTCTATTATCCAGAAAAAATCCTGATGTTCATCCCAATCAGAGGAAGACAGCTGCATTAGAAATCTAAAAGCTGCTAGAAAAAGAGTAATCCAAGAGGGCACAACAGATCAAATAAAATCTGGAACTTACTCAAGAATCTTTTTAGTGCCAAAGAAAACAGGGAACTGGAAACCAATTTTGGATCTCAGTGTATTGAATAAATTGGTTCAACACACAAAGTTCCAGATGGTCACAGTTCATTTCATTTTGCCTTTTCTGGACAAGGATGACTGGAAGTCCTCCATAGATCTTCAGGATGCATACTATCACATAAAGAAGAACAGATGATCCAGAAGGTATTTATGCTTCTGGCTGGAAGCCAGTCATTATCATTTCAGAGCACTGCTCTTTGGCATCACCACGGTCCCCATGGCGTTCACCAAGTATATGGCAGTGGTTGCAGCTCACTTAAGACTTGCAAGGACTCCAGGTGTTTCCATATTTAGACAAATGGCTCATCACCCCCCCTCCCCCCAATGAGGCATCATCTGATAGAAGCTTGGGATCAGGTGTTACAGACCTGTTCACATCTTGCAATAACCATAAAATTCAGCAAGCCTCATCTGCAACCAACCCAGATGTTAGAATTCATAGGAACAGTGTTCAACACAGTATCTCTGGTAGCTTCTGTTCCTCTATTGAGAGCGCAAACAATAAGGACCCAGGTTAGGAAAATAATTTGCAGTACCAGAATTTCAGTCCTATTGATTCTGCAAGGCCTAGGATCAATGTCATCGGCAACAATTTCAGTCCCTTTAGCAAGATTCCACATTAGAATTCTTCAATGGATGCTAGCAACACAATGATCAATGCTTTCTCAGCCCACATCTGTGAAGATAAGAATAACCCAAGTATGCAAACAATACCTTTCCTGGTGGATGCAATCAGAACAGCTGTTACAAGGTCATCCTTTCATCCTCCCTCAGCCCAAGGCCATAGTGATCACATTTGCTTCGCAGATTGGGGGGGGGGGGCACTTCCTGGGGAAAACAGTCCAAGGCACTTGTTCCCCAGTAGAGGCAAACCTGCATATCAGTGTTCTGGAGATGAGGCAGGTGTTCTTAGCACTGCAGGCATTCCATGACTCTCTTCCTCTTGGGATGATTGCAGTCCAGATTGACAACATGTCAGTAGTCAGGTGCAAGGGGCGAACCAGATCTTATCCCCTGTGTCGAGAAGCCCTCAGGGTGTGGCAATGGGTGATATCTTCCAACCACTTTCTAACAGCAATGCATATTCTGGGGAAGTCCAGTGTGATACCAGATAAAATGAGCAGGTCCATTTTACTACCTCACAAGTGGTCTCTCAAAAACAAAGTGATGGAAATTATTTTAAGGTGGTAGGGTCAGCCTTGCTGCGATCTTTTTGCATCTCCCCTAAACAACAAGTGCAGCAGCTTCTTTGCCCTGATCCCCCCACCAGGGGAATCACTGAGGGATGCTGTGTTCCACGATTGGCCTCCTCGATCTTCTGTATGCCTATCCTTCAACTCCCCTAACTCCCAAATTTCTTAAGAAAACAGCATGGTTTGAGAGCAAAGTCATCCTCTTTGCACCTTACTGGCCTTGGCAAATTTGGTTCCTCTTCATTTGGCCTCATCTGCTATACCCACCTTGGATTCTAGATCCAATTCTAGACCTTCTGTCTCACCTGACAGGAATGGTTCACCTGGATATCTTGAACCTCAAACTAATAGTGTGTTTTCTCCAATTCCTTTAATAGCCAGGCAACCAGTGCTTTCTTCCTCATTCATTCCATACTTTTTTCTTTCCATAAACCTTCTACTAAGAAACTCTACAGTAGTAAATGGAGAAGGTTTGTCTATTAGGCAGGAGAGAGTCAGACAGACCCCCTCTCAGCTCCAATTCATTCTGTTCTAGAATTTTAAACGAGTTTGTTTAATGAGGGCGCTAGTTCATCAAGTGTTAAAGTTTAAATCACAGCAATCTCTAACTTTCATGTGGGATTTCAAAATTCTTCCCTGGCTTCCTCTAAACTGTGCAAAGCATTTTTGAAAGGTAGTCTTCTCCTAATACCCTGTTTAAAGACCCCATGCCACCATGGGATTTAAATTTGGTACTGCAAGCCTTAACAGACTCTCCCTTTGAACCTGCAGATAAATGTGATCTTAAATTTATGACCTGAAAAACTGTCTTTTTATTAACAATTACATCTCCTAGAAGAATTTCAGAACTTCAAGCATTATTTTCTAAGCTCCCATATATTTTTTCATAAGGATAAGGTCACATTACGTACTAATGCTTCCTTCCTAAGGTGGTGTCAGAATCCAACACTAACCAATCCAGTAACTTGCCAGTACTTTTTCCACAATGTACAAATAAAGGGCAATATATACTGCACTTACTGGATGTTCATAGACCATTATGTTTCTACCAAGACAGAACAAAAAAGATTAGAAAGATGGATCAATTGTTTGTTTCCTTTGCACATTATAAATTGGGCAAATTGGTTACAAAGGTAACTAGCTAGATGGCTGACAAATATCATCTACTTTATTTATAACAAACTGAATCTCCCCTTACCAAAACCATTAAATGCTCATTCAACCAGATCGATGGCAATGTCTGCTGTATTCCAGTCTAGAGCTTCTATGGATGATATATGTGCAGCTGCAGCTTGGTCAAATCCTCACACCTTTATCACTCATTACAAACTAGATTTGGTCTAGAGGGGAAGAGCAGCCTTTGGCTCAACCGTTCTCAGGAATATCCTTCCTTAGAGTCCACCAGGATTTTAGGTAGCTGAAGACTCTGTCCCATTAGTTGATGAAGGCATGAATATGGACAACATCAGATAAAGAAGTTATGTACTTACCATAACATTCCATCTGTGTTGTCCATTTTCATTCTTCCTCAACTCCCACCCACCATCCCCCTCCATATTTCATGATGACGTCTGGAGGAATGAGGTACTTCAGGACACTTGTGTCCTGTATATTGAACTAAAGTTATGATCTTTCTTTTATAGGCTTCCTGTCAAGCTGCAAACAAGATCTGAGGGATGTTAGGGGTAGTGCGTTATGGTTAGGGAAGGAGCTTGAGAGTGTGTTGGTGGCCACGAGCTTGTAAAATGGCCGAGTCAGATCAGAGGATCGGTTCTGATCTGCTTAGCTGAGGAAGAATGAATATGGACAACACAGATTGAATGATATGGTAAGTACATAACTTTATTTCTAAATATAAAAAAGAAGCATTTTGGTGGTATTTTTGGCAGCATTTGTGAAGACAACGTAATTAACATTTTTTAGTAGTAAAATTCTGTATGTTAATCCCTATGGTCCTTTCTTCTTTCTAACATGTAAAATCTGTTCATTTGCTTACTAGCAGTTCTGACAGCATTTGTCAAAAGCAAAAGATATTATCATCATGACCACAGTTCTTTAACTACTGATGCTTCAGTCATCATCATTTTCTTTCATCTATTCCTGTTAGGGGTCACCACAGCGGATCATCTGTTTCCATTTCTTCCTGTCCTCTGCATCTTGCTCTTGTCACACCAACCACCTGCATGTCCTCTCTCAACACATCCATAAACCTTATCTTAGGCCTTCCTCTTTTCCTGTTACCTGGTAGCTTCATCATTAGCATCTTTTTCCCAATATACTCAGCATCCCTCCTCAGCACATGTCCAAACCAACGTAATCTTGCCTCTCTGGCTTTGTCTCCAAACCTTCCAACCTGGGCTGACCCTGTAATATACTTATTCCTGATCCTGTCCACCCTCGTCACACCCAGTGCAAATCTTAACAACTTTAACTCTGCCACATCCAGCTCTAACTCCTGCCTTTTTGTCAATGCCACTATCTCCAACCCATTGGGTTGGGAGGGTGGCCTAATGGTTAAGGTGTTTGCCTTACAAACACAAGGTGCAGGGTTTGAATCTCACAAGGGATTATTGGCTAGGCTTAAAATGGCTTGCAAGGGCAGTTAGCCTAGTACTAACCTATGAACCATATAACATAGCCGGTCTCACTACCCTCTTGTAGAACTTCCCTTTCACTCTTACTGGTACTAGTCTGTCACAAATCACTCCTGACATTCTTCTCCACCCACTCCATCCTGCCTGTACTCTCTTCTTCACCTCTCTTCCACACTCACCATTACTCTGAACTATTGATCCCAAGTATTTAAACTCATCCACCTTCGCTACCTCTACTCCTTGCATCCTCATCATTCCTCTATCCTCCCTCTCATTCACACACATATATTCTGTCTTAGTCCTGCTGACCTTCATTCCTCTTCTCTCTAGAGCATATCTCCATCTCTCCAGGGTCTCCTCCACCTGTTCCCTACTCTCACTACAGATCACAATGTCATCTGCAAACATCATAGTCCACGGGGACTCCTGTCTGATCTCGTCTGTCAACCTGTCCATCACCATTGCAAATAAGAAAGGCCTCAGAGCTGATCCTTGATGTAACCCCACCTCCACCTTAAACGCATCTGTCACTCCCACCGCAGACCTTACCACTGTCACACTGTCACACTACCCTCGTACATATCCTGTACCGCTCTTACATACTTCTCTGACACTCCCGACTTCCTCATACAATACCACAACTCCTCTCTAGGCACCCTGTCATATGCTTTCTCTAAGTCTACAAAAAACACAATGCAACTCCTTCTGACCTTCTCTGTACTTCTCCATCAACACTCTCAGAGCAAACATCACATCTGCAGTGCTCTTTCCCGGCATGAAACCATACTACTGATCACTAATCATCACGTCCCTTCTTAACCTAGCTTCCACTACTCTTTCCCATAACTTCATGCTGTCCCTCTGTAGTTACTACAGCTCTGCACATCACCTTTATTCTTAAAAATCGGTACCAAAACACTTTTTCTCTATTCCTCAGGCATCCTCTTACTTTCCAAGATTTCATTAAACAATCTGGTTAAAAACTCCACTGCCATTTCACCTAAACACCTCCATGCTTCCACAGGTATGTCATCTGGGCCAACAGCCTTTCCATTCTTCATCCTCTTCATAGTTGTCCTTACTTCCTCCTTGCTAATCCATTGCACTTCATGAGTCACTATCCCCACATCATCCAACCTTCTCTCCCTCTCATTCTCTTCATTAATCAAACCCTCAAAGTACTCTTTCCGTCTGCTCAGTACACTCTCCTCACTTGTATGTTTCCCTCATTATCCTTTATCACCTTTACCTGCTGCACATCTTTCCTAGCTCGGTCCATCTGTCTAGCCAATCAGTACAGGTCCTTTTCTCCCTCCTTAGTGTCCAACCTTTCAAACAGCTCTTCATATGCCTTATCCTTAGTCTTCGCCACCTCTCTCTTTGCCATGCACCTCATCTCCTTTTACTCCTGTCTACTTTCTTCATCTCTCTGACAATCCTACTTCTTCTTTGCCAACCTCTTTCTCTGTATACTCTCCTGTACTTCCTCATTCAACCTCCATGTCTCCTTGTCATCCTTCCTCTGTCCAGATGTCATACCAAGCACCTTTCTAGCCGTCTCCCTTACTAGCTCTGCTGTAGTTACCCAGCTATTTGGTAACTCTTCACTGCCACCCAATGCCTGTCTTAACTCATCCCTGAAATCCACCTCACAATTACCCTTTTTCAATTTCCACCATATGATACTTGGTGCTGCCCTCACCCTCCTCCTCCTCTTCTTGATCACCAACATCATCCTATAAACCACCATCCTATGCTGCCTAACTACACTTTCCCTGGTCACCACTTTACAGTCTCCTTCAGACTGGCCCTTCTACATAAGATATAATCCATCTGTGTGCATCTTCCTCTACTCTTGTATGTCACTCTATGCTCCTCCCTCTTGTTAAAATACGTATTCACCACAGCCACGTCCATCCTTTTCACAAAATCCACTACCATCTGACCTTCTGCATTCCTTTGTTTAACACCATACCTACCCATCACTTCCTCATTACCTCTGTTTGCTTCATCAACATGCCCATTGAAATCTGCTCCAATCACCAGTCTCTCACTCTTGGGTACAGTCATCAACACGTCATCTAACTCACTCCAAAATGTTTCTTTCTCATCCATCGCACACCCAACTTGTGGAGCATATGCACTAACAACATTCATCATTACACCATCAATTTCCAGCTTCATAAACATCACTCTATCCGACACTCTTTTCACCTCCAAAACACTCTTAGCATACTGTTCCTTCAGGATAACTCCTATACCATTTCTCCTCCCATCCACACCATGATAAAACAATTTGAACCCACCTCCGATATACCTAGCCTTACTCCCCTTCCATCTGGTCTTTTGCACACACAATATACCAACCTTCCTTCTGTCCATCATATCGGCTAGCTTTCTCCCTATACCAATCATACTGCCAACATTCAAAGTTCCGACCCTCACTACCACAGTCCTAGCCTTTCCCCCCTCTTCCTGCCTTCAGCCATGCCTTCTGCCTCTTCTCCTCCTTCGGCCAACAATAGCCCAATTTCCACCAGCACCCTGTTGGCTAACAGTACTGGTGGTGGTCGTTGTTAACCAGGGCCTCGACCGATCCGGTATGTAAATATTTACTGCTGCTGCATGAATAATTTGGCGAAGTTTTATGCCAGATGCCCTTCCTGAGGTAACCCTCCCCATTTATCCGGGCTTGGGACCGGCACAAAGAAGTGCACTGGCTTGTGCATCTGATGCTTCAATACAGTCACAAAACAAGTCAGGGTTCTTTACTGTCACAAGTTTATTTTGTAAATGTTTTCTTTTGCAGGGGTTATATTTAGGTGAACTGGTGTGTTTGAGTTATGTGTGTATCTTTCTTTTGTGTTTTTCATAAATGTAGTGGATTTAGAGGATTTTTGTTAGGACTGATGGTATACCAGGGATGGTGGTAGACTTTTGATGAACCACCAGGTATGATAACACGTTTGATGATTCATTATGTATAGTCCATAGTGGACTAGATACATGTTTTTTTCTCATTTTATCTCTGTTCCCTGGTCAGATAAATTCATATACATACATTATACATTTTCTCAGACTTGTTTTGGAATCATTTGACCAATTCTTGAATTCACTGCTGCTTCTGGAAATGTCCTAGACACTTTTCAGATATCTCTTTGGACATTACTTGATTAGAGGCTTTTCAGAGATATATATATTCTTTACTCATTAAAGACTGTTTCAAATGTATTTTAAACAAAAGCCTTCCATTCTTCTCAGCAACATTTCATCTTCATTATGACCAAAAGAGCTTGGCCATTCACATTTCTTAACGAGCACTTCTTTCTCTTTTGTCATAGCAGATTTTTTATAGATACTGATTTGCTTTCAGTCTCTGTTGTTCTGCAACCATGTCTTAAACTTGAAGTAAGAATGTAAAGGTATGGACTTTACTGTTTGGCCTGTGATGTATCAGTAATTAAGAATGCAATAGATGCATACCTTTCAAGGAAAATTTTTTGTAGTCTAGCAAAGCTGGATGTGCACTGACATAATGGTCTCAGTTAATGGTCTTATTGCATTCTGAAAATTCATAATCTTTAAAAACATCAAGTAAATGTCAACACACCTTAGTTATACATAATCTCTGAAATGAAATAAAATCTACTCCAACTTTACTTCATGGTCTTCCCAGTATTCTGAATGAAATCATGTCCTCTACTGGACTTTTATTTTGGCAAAATTATTCAGAGAGTAGTCCATTAGTTCTTACACAGCTTGCTTTTTAACATGCGTTGTCATTGCAACAAATCACATATTCTTTATTTACACTCCACAATTTCTAAATGCCTATCATGTATCTTGCCTACTGTTCTTTCATAGCTGATCAGACATTATTTGCTTTTAATGTCAGACATTGTATACAGCTTAGACATACACAAAATATTTCAGGCACATGTAATAAGACCCTTCTGGCATACCAATATATCAAAACAGTCATTCCCAGAATAAGTACCCAAGTTGTTCTTAAAAATATTTAAATGAGTGCTTGCTTTACTATAATTTGATAGTCTAGTTCATGCATCAGTTACTCTGTCATAGAACTAATTAGTACATCTGTCATTCCTGTATGATTTCTTACACAGATGATTCTCTACTAATCTTTAATAACTCCAAGCATTCTCAGGCATAGTTGTCTCTAGATATCCTATATACCTGAGTAAAGTATCTTCTTAAATATCTGTATGTGCCACTGTACAAGTCCAGGTATTTAAATATTTCATATTAAATTAAACTTTCACATCCACGTTGGAATATTTCCACTATATTCATGTTAGTTTTCTTATAAGGTTTCATTAATATATACACTAGTTTGGATTTAATGTAACTTATAAACAATAATTTCATGATTTCAGAGTTCCAAGGCCTTATACATTGTTTCAGTATAGCCTATGGTTTTATAACTATCATTAGCCAGTTGGTTGATATGTTCAGAAAAACTTAAAGCTGGGTCTACCCATATAACCAGGTCCTTAAATGAGTCCACATTGTATACAATATTCATCCTTTAATCTATGTTTCCTAAATTTCATAGGTTCATAGGTAAGTACTAGGCTCAATGTTCTTGTGGAACATTTTAAGCCTACTTAATTTTTCTTTCATAGGTGAGAATCAAACCCTGAACCTGTGCCTATGAGGTAAACACCTTAACCATTATGCTAACCCCAACCCAGTCAACCTTCAACAAACATGGTTGTTTTTTGATTTATCCGTCAGTATATTATTCTCTGCGCAAATGGTCAGTTTAGTAAAGTTCTTTTAGAGATATACCCTATCTATAACAGAGGGAATCAGTTTTCCCATTTTCAAGTCATCTGCCTACAGACTATAGCACACCTCAGATTAAAAATCTCAAAGATGCAACCTAAACAAGTATTGGTCTAGGACAGAACCTTCTGGGCCACTCGGACTGTAAGGGAGAATTTCAGCTGACCAATTGCTGTATGATACTTCCCATATCCTATTTGTAATCCTTCAGATATCCATCTTATCAATAATGCATTAATACCTTATAGGATCATGGGATCATAGCAAGTTACTAGGCTAATGGCCCTAGGGCCCTTAAAAGCCTAGCCAAGTTCTACCCTTATTTCCATGATCAGCACCTACTGTCCCTGCCCAAGAGTACAGGTAGAACCTGTGGGGTGAATTTACGATTACCCATCTAATCATCCTCATTGCTTTTGAAGAGGGTCAATGAGATGCTCTTTTTTTTCAAAAACATTTTTATTTTGTTTTCATTATAAACATATGCAAATGTACATATAACAAATGCAATAAAACAATAACAAAATTATTTTCAATATTTACATTCATCCACGTTAAACAATAATTTTAGCCATGAGAAGTTACCAGTATTTGTTCAAAAGGTTTTCCAATTTTCGGCATGCTATTTTTTATAAGTAATGTTATGAGTTCTATAACAAATGGTTTGCAGTTCATTTTTACAAACAACTTTGGCTAAATTAATAAAATCTTTAAACATCAAATCTTGTTTACTTTTCCAGTTCAAAGTAATAACTTTTTCTGGCAATTGCAAGAATTGACCAGAGTAACTGAATCTGAGATGTAGGTATTACATTAGGTATAGGAACATTGAATAGAATTAGTGAGCTAGAAATATGACAGTTATCAGACCATAAAGCATTTACAAAACATCTGAAGTCTTTCCAGTACTGAACAACATTTCTACATGAACATGTGAACCCAGTTGACCACTAGTTATTCATCACATTTCCAACATTTACTTTCATTGTTTTTGAATATAAGATTTATTTTATGTAGAGTATAGAAACTCCTATTCATAAATTTCCATGTATATAATCTCCAATATAACGAAGAAGAGGTACCATATGTAGAATTCAGTAACAATTATTTGAATTCATTAGATATTTGTTCTTCATTAATCTTTACATAGCAATTCCAAAAATCTGAGTCAAACTTTAGAGTGTCTTCTCTTAGTATCTTATAGATAGGTGAGATACTTCATTTTTGATTGTCTGTCTTTTCAATACACCTAATAAAAAGCTGAATCAAACTAGGTATAGATTCAGTCTCTAGGTTGAGTGATACTCTCATTTTGTTTTCTATAAACTGCCATAATGAGTGTATAAACAAGCAGCTATCTTGACTATTATCAGAACTACATAAAAGAGAGTTTAGTGGTTTCATACTATTATTTTCAATAAAGTGATGCCAGATTATCAAGTTATTTTCCTTTAATTTTTGCATCTCATTGATGTTGAAAGAATCTAGGCATTCAGGGTAGTATGCTATAGGGAATATAAGAAACATAAATTGTTTAATGTTGTAATTAGTCAATTATATTTTTTAAATTATTAAATATTTGATTAATGCCATAAGAAAAATGATCAAACTTCTTATTAAATAAACAAAATTCACGTAAAAGCCAATGAACTCTACTTATTCCATATTGTTCCTTAAATTGATTTTCTATAGTTCTGACATCAGTTATATGAATCTCATGTATTGTTTTCCAGACAGATATATAGGTAGGTGTGATCCAGTGTGATATTACATTAATTATAACTGATTTGGAATAAAGATCTAAGCTAGGGAATGCTATCCCATTACTGCCCCAAGCTCTAATGTGCCATTTATATGCAATCCTAGGTTTTAAGGGGAACCATAAAAATTTAAGTAGCATGGAATCTAATTTTTTAAATAAGTTTTTGTTAGGGGGTAGTATAAATGACTGTATATAAAACAAAATGTTAGGTAAAATTATAATTTTAATTAAAGAGAGCCTATCCTCCATTGTGAAGAACGTTTTATTCCATCTTTTGATTAGTTCACTAATGGTGGTTATTAAATTGTTGTAGTTTAGTTTAACAGACTCTTTCCATGTACTCTTTATACTGACACCCAAATATTCTAATACATCATTCTCCCAATTAAACAGGCTATTCTCTCTTAGGTTTTTGCTGATTTTTTTGTTAATTAGTAATGTTTTGGATTTATTATGATTACATTTAAGCCCTGAAATTCTTTCAGACTTGCTTAAGGTATTTATAACACCATGCAAAGAACCATCAATATCAACCAACGTTAACAACATATCATCAGCAAATAATCGTATCTTAGGACAACAGTCCTTATTAATTTGAAAGCCTTTTATATTTTGCTTGTTTCTGATATATGTAGCAAAATGTTCCACTGAAAGAGCAAACAATAATTGTGACAAAGGACAACCTTGTCTAGTTCCCTTGAGAATTTGTAGTGGTGAGGACAGACATGATCCAACTTTCACATAAGCTTGTGCCCCACTAAATTTTCATTAATAAGTTGACAAAATCTGAAGAGAATTCAAAACCAATAAGAATTTTTTGTAGATAAGACCAACTAATAGAATCAAAAGCCTTTTCTATGTCTAGGCTGATAATAGTTAGTTTTTTTTTGTATTTGCATGCAATGTCTATTAATGATAGTAATTTAATAATGTTATCTTGCACTTTTCTATGAAGTATGAACCCTGTCTGATCATTATGTATTAGATTAAATAATATTTTCTTTATCCTATTAGCTAATATTGTCATGAAAATTTTATAAGCAATGTTTAATAATGGAATTGGCCTATATGAATCACAAGATTTGGGGTACTTACCTTGTTTTAATATGAGGGAGATAATTGAGTATGTTCACGATGGGGGTATTATACATTTTTGCTTAACCATAGTAAAGGCACACATCATTTTCTTTATTATATATTCAGTTAAAATATTGTATAGTTGAAGAATTATTCCATCCAGTCCTGGAGCTTTATTATCTTTTACTTTTTTTATTTGCTCTTTCACTTCAGTTAGTGTTATTTTTTTATTTAATATGTTATTTTGTTGCATTGACACCTTAGTAGTTATATTTTCTTGCATAAAAGTATTTATTACATTATCTGTCTCCAAAACTGGTGTGTTATTGTTTATATCTTTATAGTAGTTTTTGAACACTTCTAATATGCCCATTAAGTTAGATGTACTCTTAACTTAACCATCACTTTTATATTTAATCTCATTAATAAGATTTTGATTGTTTATTTCTTTGGATCTTATCACTATTTTATGTAGATATTTGGGATTTACAGCATAAGATTGAAATTTAAATTTTTCCAGGTTTATGGCTACCTTATGGTTTAGAACTTCTAAGTATTTTTGATTTAACTTAGTAATTTTGTTATGTGCTACTTTATTTGGTTTTGCGTCCATTTTTATCTTGTTTATTTTTTTTGTAAGTCTAAAAGTTCTTTGTCCCACTCTCTCCTTTTTTAAGGTATCAAGATTTTATTCTACCCTATATATATATATATATATATATATATATATATATATATATATATAAACTTTAAAGGCGTCCCATAGTATTATCAGTCACTTCAGCATTATCATTTCTTTCCAAAAACATGTCTATTTCTTTCATTAGCCATTCCCTAAAGTCATTTAACTTAGTTATGTAAGCAGGAATTCTTTGTAGAAATCGTAAATCATCTGTATGTGTAGTTAATGTAAAGTTTATAGCATTATAGTCCAAAAGTGGACAAGTCATTATAGATGCGTCACTTATTTTAGAGTATATATTATTTGATACAAAGACATTATCAATGTTTGTTTGTGTACCAAACCTATATGAATAGTGAGTATAGAATAAGGAATAATGTCTCTTAGACCATGTATATCTTTAAGGTTTATCTGGTTTGTAAAGTCATTTAATTTCTTGGCTTGAGATGTTAGTTTTATTTTACCATTCTTAGAAGTATTATTGCCTGATTATAGGCAGTTAAAATCACCTGTTGCTCTAATTTCCCCTTTTGCATTTAAAGTAATCAGGTTCAGACATTTGTCAACATATTTAGTACTCAGTCCTGGTATCCAGTATGTATTAATCAAAGTATAATACTTCCTATTGATTTCCAAAATAACCATGCTTAGCATCCCATCTTTATCTGAAATTGTATTTATAATTCTTGGCATAGTATAAGTATTTTTCCATAGAATAAGAGTGCCCCTTCTCTTAGTCTTAAAACATGAATCAGCCAGAACGGTATAGCCATTGAATCTTTTTTTAATAGATGGGTTTCCTGTAAAAAGATGATCTGGGCTTTATGCATTTTGATATATTTAAGCAAACCAGTTATTCTGACATTATTTTTCAAACCATTAATATTTATTGATAAACATTTATAAGCCATTGACTCTGATGTGTATGTTATTACTAACTGAAAGACCTTTCTTCAGTGTTAACTTGAAATCTACTGAAAACTTACTTATCATGGACATAACATGTATTGAGCATTACTTTCAGAAACCTAAAACTATTTACAAACACATACATGAAACATAAAGCTTAATGAAAAACTTAAGTAAACCATCCATCCACCACCTCTCCAATACCATATGATACAAATTATCCATCTCTGCTTAGAATATAGTATAAAAACAAAACAAGCATTATGAAAGCAACTAAAGAAATCCGAATCCATGAAATTACATTAGAATGAGAATGTCCAATATATCTGAATCTATATGAATATATCGCATATGATAATAGCACCTTTAATAAGTAGATATGCCAGAAATACACATCAGATCAAAGTATGTATAAACATTAGAAGGTGAAGGTTAAGAAGATTGTCATTATTTCCAAGACTTTTCAAGAAACATCAGATAATTTAACTATTTTGTCAGTCATCTATCTAACAGTTTTCATGTAAAGATCTGTTGAATATATATATATATATATATATATATATATATATATATATATATATAAACACTTATTACAACATAACCATTATATTTTGCAATTATACACATATTACACATATGTATTAACAATATCTATGTTGATGTCTTTCATCAGGAAGGGGGGAGAGAGAGAGAGAGAAAAAAAAGGGGGCATCACAACCCTCTGTTTAGTTACTAAAGGTTTTTTTATATAACATAAGTCTGATGTTAATATGCATAATGAGTTTTCTAATGCAGCTCCTAGTTCACTTGATGTCATTTACTTACTAACAGTGTCATTGAATCTGCAGAATGTATGCATCTATAAGAGAACACAGGCATTTTCAAAGGAGTTAAACACTTTTATCAGAACTAATTATTTACCATTTAAAGTATCTAGTGAAGGATAACAGAATTTCAAGAGAAAATAATTCTAAGTACAACCATTTAACAAGTTCAAAAGGTCAAATTATGTCTTCACTGTTGTTTCCTCAAGCTGCAGTTTCATAAACTTGTTAGAAAGTATATAAATAGGCTCATGCACAACAGATGTTGTCTCTAGTGAAGAAAAAAGCATTTTTGGTGGGAAATTCAGATCTTGAAGCATTAGAGTTTACAGAATTTATTTATTTATTTGCTGTTTGTTTGCCAGAATGGTCCATTGGGCCACGAGGAACCCATTTTCAATGGAGTCCTGGGGGAAAAGCTCCAGCAAAAATACAAATGACTTAATAGAAACAAGTTATAACAATAGAATGTGCAGCAATACAGGTCAATGGCATTAGTAAAATGCAAAAGCAGAGAGATCATTAAAAACAGTCACAGTTTTAAACAAAGTTTGTTAGTTCCATCGGATGCTTAACAGAGTTAAAAACAGTAGGAGGACATTTATAAATGTATTACCTCTTGGGGTGTAGTTTAAGTTGGGGGACTTTATGTAGGATGGGAACAGGAGCATTCCCAGTGGGATGTTAGGTGGGAATAAAGTAAAGTTTTGAGGTAGGAGAGGCTGCCAGTGGTACGGATAAGAGGTGGGAGTGAATTCCAGAGGCGAGCTAGAGAGAAGGACAGAAGATGTTTGCATGGTGGGTGGGAAGGTTTATGCAGTTCGATCAGATTTTGGTAGTTAGATCTTAGGAGTCTATCAGATTTATGCATTTTAAGGGTAGTGGCAAGGAAGGGGCAGAGGGAGTGACTGAAGATAAGTTTGTGTGCTTGGATAATTTGAATATAGGAGAGGTAGTTGGGTAGCTCTAGCCAATTCAGTTTTTGAAGGGCAATACAGTGGTGTGTAGAAGATCAGTGGCCTGTTGCGAATTTTGAAATTTTATTATAACAGGAGGAGAGTTTTGTCTTGAGGGAGGATTGCAGGTTAGTAAGGAGTGAGGCACCATATAGCAGGGATGGGATGAGGTATGTGGTAGAGAGAATAAGCTTAGTGAAGGGAGAGATGTAGCAAGTGTGACAATAGAGCATGCCAAGTTTCTTATGAGTTTTTTTTACATTTACTTGTAGGTGCATGTCAAACTTGAGCTGGTTGTCAATGAGGACCCCTAGTAATTTTGCATTAGATACTATTTCAAGAGGTGTATTGTTCTAACTGGTGATAGAGAAAGTACTTTTGTCTAGAGTGGTGGTTTTGGAAGGGATAAATATCATGAGTTTGGTTTTAGAGGCATTCAGTGCTAGGTGGTTGTCTAGCATCCATTTTTCTGCGGAGGAGAAGGCATCTTGAGTTAATTTTGTTAGGGTGGAGGTGGCAGAAAAGATTATGGTTGAATCGTTGGCATATTGGATGAGACTAGCATTAGGGATGATCTGGTAGAAGTTGTTTATGAAAATGTTGAATAGTAAAGGACCTAAGACTAAACCCTGGGGTACTCCTGTGGGGGTGTTGAGGAATGGGGAGGTAGCTTTTTTCCACTTAACTTCTTGTTGCCTATTTGAGAGGTAACTGGTGAACCAGTTGATAGAGGAGGAGGAAAGATTTAATTTAGAGAGTTTGGTAAGGAGAAGGTTGTGAGAGATGGTATTGAAGCCCTTTGAAAGGTCTAGTAGGAGGGTGGATACAATGTGGACGGAGTCACAGGCCTTGTTATTCAGTTTCTAGGAATGAGAGGAGAGCAGTGGTGGTGCTATGGCCAGGTCTGAATCCATGTTCTGTGGGAGTTAGAAGATGGTTGTTTGTGAGATAGGGTAAGAGTTGAAGGTGGATGCGTTTTTCGAGAATTTTTGAAATGGGGGTTAAGATGGCGATAGGTTGAAAATTTGGGATGTTATTGTTGTTACTCCCTTTATGGAGAGGAATAATAAAGGCCTTTTTCCAGAGTTTGGGTACATAGGCTTCTCTGATAGATTGGTTTATTAGAATGCAGATGGGAAGGGCTTCTGCAGCTGTCTTTAAGAAGTAAGAGGGGATTTGATCAGGGGCATTAGAAGTTGGTTTCAGGTTTTGAAGAAGTTTTTTTTATAGTAGATACAGGGATGGGGTTTATGGAGAAGGGATGAGGTTAAGAGGTGGAAATACTAGAGTAGGAGGGGGTAGGTGAATGTAGGAGTGTAGAGGTAGGATTGCTGGAGAAGTTAGATGTTAGTTTGGCTATGAAATTGATGAAGAAAGAATTAAACTGGGTAGCTTGGCCTATGTCAGCAGCATTTGGATCAGAAAGCAAAAAAAAAAAACTCAAGCTGCCTTGTCAGTGCATGTCATGAATCTCCACAATGAGAACAGTCACACAGACTACCAGTTTCCTCACAAAATATCAACATCATGAAAAAAATGAATCCTTTCTTATAAAATCAACTATTTAGAAGTATCAACAGCTGCTTCAAATCAGAAATCATATTGTAACATTTCAGTCATTTATCCACCAGTTAACCAGGCCAGAGAGAGAAAAAAAAATAGGAACCTAGTGTGTATGTGTATGTATGTGTGTGTATATATATATATATATATATATATATATATACATATATATATATATATATATATATGTGTGTGTGTGTGTGTGTATAAATATATATATATATATATATATACACACATATTATATTTCGCTATCTATAAAACACCACTAATGTACTGTATTGTTTAAATGTATCTAAACAAAGAGTCTAAAACATCTAGTTAGAAACACTAATCAGAGATGCCTTGTTACCCCACCACTGACCCACTAGAAAAAAATGCACTTTGGTATTACGTCAAATTATACTATTACTGATGAATTAGAAGACATACATCATTTGTAGTTATTCAGAAAGGAAAAGTAGGTAAAGTACTTATAATGGGGAAAAGAGAGAAAAGAAACATTGGTAACAAAAAAGAATAGGAAGACAAGAGAGAGAGAGAGATAATGTCATTTAAATAATTAGTACTATATGCAATTAGAAGAAGTAGATATAGAAAGGAAAAGAGAAAGTTAATAATAAAAACGATTCACATTACCTTACAGCATAGACTTTCCTGAATCAAATATATTATGATTCATAAAACAAAACATTTAAAATTAGAAGGAATTTATTCATTTGTCCTTCACTTTCTAAGTTTTGTTTGCTCCTTCCTTCACAGACCATCTATTTTTTGTTGCTTGTCTCTTCAAACTCTGAGATGACCATTCCATTTCTTCTTTGTCTGACAGTATTTTCTTCATTTGGAGAAATTTTACTGCTTCTTGTAGGGAATCAAATATCTTCATTCCTTCTGGCAAGGTGATTTTTATTCTTGCAGGAAAAAGAATTTGAGCTTTAATACTTGCTTTTTTCAAGGACTTAATTAGAGGAACACACTTCTTTCTTCTGGATATGACTGTAGAGCAGTAGTCATTGTCAGAATGAATAACTTTTTCACCTGTCTTGATAGGGGAATTAGTCCAAGCTGATTTCAGCACTAAGTCTTTTTCTTGGGAGGAAAGAAATCTATTATAGACTTGGGGTTAGATGAACTCAGAGATGAAGCTGGATTTGCCAGGGATTGATGAGTCCTGTCAATTCCAAAAGAGAGGGATTCAGGCATGTTTAGTGCTGATGAAAACCACTTATTGAGGGTGAATCATGTTAGCACCCTCTTCTTTCTCAGGAATTTGATATATTTTATGTTGTTCCTCCTTGATCTATTTTCAAGGTCTTCCAGTTTCTCAATCAGCCTGGTGTTTTGTTTCAGAAGAAATTCATTTTGATGTTCATTTTCTGTCACTCTAGTGTCTAGGTCAGTTACTGTTTCCTCTAAGGCCAGAATCTGTTCAGATTGTGTTTTTACTATTCCATTTAGAAGTTCCAGATGTTTACTGCATTCTTGTTTGATAATATGCATTTTGTTTTAGAATTTGTCCATTTTAGTGACAGTTCTTGGATGTTTGTTATTATAAGATGTAGTTCTTTCTTCACTGCACTCTCCTGGTGTGGGTTCTTCATGTTGCTCATGTTTTTAGTGACAGTTCTTGGATGTTTGTTATTATAAGATGTAGTTCTTTCTTCACTGCACTCTCCTGGTGTGGGTTCTTCACGTTGCTCATGTTTTAGTGACAGTTCTTGGATGTTTGTTATTATAAGATGTAGCTCTTTCTTCACTGCACTCTCCTGGTGTGGGGTCTTCACGTTGCTCATGTTTTTAGTGACAGTTCTTGGATGTTTGTTGTTATAAGATGGAGTTCTTTCTTCACTGCACTCTCCTGGTGTGGGTTCTTCACGTTGCTCATGTTTTTAGTGACAGTTCTTGGATGTTTGTTATTATAAGAGGTAGTTCTTTCTTCACTGCACTCTCCTGGTGTGGGTTCTTCACGTTGCTCATGTTTTTAGTGACAGTTCTTGGATGTTTGTTGTTATAAGATGTAGGTCTTTCTTCACTGCACTCTCCTGGTGTGGGTTCTTCACGTTGCTCATGTTTTTAGTGACAGTTCTTGGATGTTTGTTATTATAAGATGTAGTTCTTTCTTCACTGCACTCTCCTGGTGTGGGTTCTTCACGTTGCTCATGTTTTTAGTGACAGTTCTTGGATGTTTGTTATTATAAGAGGTAGTTCTTTCTTCACTGCACTCTCCTGGTGTGGGTTCTTCGAGTTACTCATCTTGAGATCTCCAGTAGAAAACTTCTTGACAGGAATAATTAAAACATTCTCTTGACTATGTATTAGGTTCATAGGCAGGTACTAGGCTATTGACCCTAGGGCCTATATAAGCCTAGCCAAAAAGGTACCCTGGCTTTCGCCAGCCAAGAAAATTATTTTCCTGTGCCCCTGAAATAATACATCTTTAATGAGTAGAGCTCTTGCCAGTGGGGAGAATCAAACCTTGCACCTTGTGGATGAGAGTCTTAACACCTTAACCACTGAGCCACTTGGTCTTTCTGATTAAAAAATAATCAGCCCTTGTAAGTCTCGAACTCAGGACTCTGCATACCATAGCCACAGCAAGTTACTACTAAGCTATCTGAGCTGTCCATTTTCAGAAAATAATAAAGAGTCTGTTAATCTAAATTTGGTATACTTTTAGTTGGATTTTTCTAAAAATTAAAGTATATTTCCTGTCAGGATATTAAAATCTAAGCAGAGCTATGGATTTCTGCTGCTATCAGACTGGCATCTTGGCCACACCCCCAAGATGCTCTTTTTGACATGAAGTGGGAGTCTCTTCCAAAAGTGTGGTAACCTCCTGGGAGACAAATCTGTCCCTCCAGCAATTTCTATTAATGTCACATACCAGGCTAAGGTCTTTAGAGTGACTAACCTGTGTACCATTTGACTTGCGGATATGCAGCATTTCCAATATAGCAGGGTCAGAGATTGACTTATATGCAAGGCAGAGATCGCCTCTGAGTAGTCTGTATGAAACAGAATAAAGTGACAGTGATTTCAGACTATCCACATAGGACAGATGCTGGAAACCTTGAATTTTCCTTGTGAGGATCCTTTGTGGTCTGTCCAGTTGCTGCAGGTGCTTGGAAAGGTATATACCAAAAGGGGCTTGGTACTCAATTATTAGCCTGATGATGGAAGAGTACAAGGAGGTTATACCTTCTGTTTTTTTTTTTTTCTGGAGGTAATGCCCTTACTTATGAGATGAGCAATATAGAATGCTCTTCTTACTACTGTGGAGACATGGTGGTCAAAGGTAAGGTTGATGTCAACCTGTGTGCCCAGGTCTCTCAGCAATGAATGCATACTTAGGGTGTTGTTATTGATGTGGTAGTTAGCAAGAACATTGCTCTTACTGAAAAGGATGATAGTACTTTTTTGCATTGAGTTTAAAGCCATGACTTTGGCACCAATCATTTGTTTGCATAAGACTCTCCTGTATGATGGCAACATCATTTGGAGATTCTATGACTGCTCCCAGTTTGCAGTCATCAGCAAACTTTGTCAGCCACAAACCTTTAATTTTTGCTTGTGCTTTGGAGAAATAAATTCCAAACAGTAGAGGACCCAGGACTGATCCCTGTGGAACACCAGTGGTTACAGGTTTGCTGTCGGAGGTGGATTCTCCTATTTTGACTATATGTGTTCTATCAGTGAGCCAGTTAGCAACCCATCTAATGATATAAGGGTTGATAGCTAGCTGGGTGAATTTGTCAAAGATGTCTGAGTGGGGGATAATGTCAAAAACCTTGGCTAAGTCTAGGTAGGCTATATGCACAGATTTCCCCTCATCCAGGGCCTTGGTGACTGTCTCGAAGAAGTTCACCAGGTTTAACAGGCATGATCTCCCTTCGACAAATCCAAACTGAGTAGGGTCAAGTGTTTACCTATATCTTTGTTGATAAGATCCATGATGATTCGCTCCATGGCCTCGCAAATCAGGCTAGTCAGGCTAATATGTCTATAGTTCTGAGGGTCAGCGGAAGCACCATCTTTCTACAAGGAAATAATGGTGGCCGTTTTCTATTCAGCTGGGATGAAGCCGGTTCTTAGACTATGATTGAAAAGAGTACCCAGTGGTGTTGCTAATTCTTGTTGAAGCCTATGTAATACGCAGCCTTGTTGTTCTAATTTGCTGATCAGTGCTTTATATACAAACCTATTAAAGGATGAAAATTAGTCTCTATAAACTGCATCACAGTAAACTTTTTCATTTATACCTGATATTATATTATTATAGAACACCATCTTACAGGATGTTGTAGATCTATTATCGACATGTATGTGGTAACATATCATTTCAAGTCCAAAGCTTTTCAGTTCTGACAATAATTTATCCAAAATAACCTTATCCATTGTTTTCCCCACAACATTTTTTTTTTATTTTATTTGTTCTTTGATAACCAAGAAAGTTCAACTGAGACAATATCCCATTTTCAGCAGAGGCTAACAGGAGAAAGCTCCACAACAGACTAAATATTTTACAATGAGTTGAGGAGAATGCTCCACAAAAATGCACATACAAAACACTCTACAGTAGCTGCTAACTGATTATATACAAGGAGAGAAAATCCCCACAAAAGATAAAAAACACAAACGGACTGAAATACATTTAAAGAAATATTAAGAATACAGTATGTACTGCAAGTGACAAGACACACTGCATAAGTGGATTGCCTACATTAATCAAATTCATACATAGTTATTCACCATATTGATTATATTTCTAATAATGCATGAAGCTGAAAAATAATAAAGTATTCTGTTGCCAAAATACACAGAGGAATAGAATGAGATGAGGAGAAGTAATAAGCAGGAGGGAAAATTAAGGACATGTAGAGAGAGAGTTGAGAGAGGTGATTATCATTAGAAGGATGAGAATGTTGGACATAAGAGAGGAAAATAAAAAGTAGTAAATGCTGGTTGAAAAGGTAGGCCAGCATACATTAGTAGTATGGTATCATTAAAGTTAGAGTTTCTTTTGATGTTAGGCCATCGCTACCAGCTAAGATATGGAAGTGTTAGTAAATTTACACTAAGAAATGCATAGCTATAGTCAGTAGGTGGTCATCTGTTCTGAGGGTTGTGCATGTACAGTGCCAGCTCTCAGATAGATGTTTGTAGGTTGGTCTTGAAAATGGAAAGTTTGCTAGTGTGTTTAAGGGATGAGAGGATAGAATTCCAGGAGTGGGCTACATACAATAAGAAATTAGATTTATGGGTATATATGTCTTTGATCTTGAGGAATTTCCCAATGCTTAAATGACTTAGTGAATTAACAGATGTAGTTGTATCCTTCTTTAATTTCTCCAAGTCTTTTGGATTTTTAATACCATGATGGGAATGGCCCCCATTCCTAAATCAAATTATGATTAAAGTTCATGAAATTAGTATTGTTTCAATCTTTGATGTCAGCCAGTAATTCTCTTCACAGTACCCGTAGTGTGCCCAATAATGACTCCTTCTGCAGTTCATATGGGTTTACATGTATTGGTATCATATCTAAATACAATTATAGATTATTTTTATAAGACTCATTGCTCCTACTACTATTGGAACTATCTGGGTATCTTTCTTCCACATTGCACTCATTTCTGCATGCAAATCCTGATATTTTATGACTTTGTGTCTCTCTGTACACAAGACACTGTAGTCACTGGTATGGCGATTCAATGATTGATGCTACTTTTGTCTTCTTTTCATGGACCACTGTATCTGGTTTTCTAGTATCTATTTTTTGAACTGTTGGTAATGGATGATCCCATGTAATGTAGACTTCATCATTTTCTATGATGTTTTGTGGCTCATGTTTCCAGTGTTTTTCAACCACTTCAGTACCATAATGTTTGCACAATCCCCACTGCAATGTCTTGCCCGATTATTATGCCTTTCAGTATACAGTCCTTCTGCCATTAGTATGTCACAACCAGCAACGAGGTGTGCAACTGTTTTCAATTCAGTTTTACAAAACTTACATTTGTCTGTTTCTCCCACATGTTCAATGGACTTTGTAAACCAGCGTGTACGTAGCCCACTATTTTGGGCCACCAATATTAATCTTTTATCTCTTGGTTTGAATTCACCTCTCATTAACCATTCCTACATTCGTTCCTGATCAACATGAGGTCCTTCCAGAAGTTTTCTATACTTGCAACTATATTTTTGCATTTTCCACATTTCTTGCCTTCTCATCTAATCCTTCACCTTATATTATTTCTTTTGTTTTTTGGCACATTCAGTTGCTGTCTGATTTTTATTTACTTCTGGTTTGATTTCCATTCCCGCTTGATGCCGATATGCTACTGCTAGATTAAGCAGAGAAGTCATCTTAGATTTATTCTCCTCATGTTTCAAAACTTTCACTACATTTGGGTCTTGTGAGGTCAGCAGATATGTGTGGAGTCCCATGATTTCAGATCTGTATATGTAATCAGTTTCAAGGAGGCCCATCCCTCCTTTAGAACGGGGAATATATATTCTTAGTATACACTGATTTTTATAAATCACTTGGTGAGCATGAAGCATCCTTCTTGTTTTCCTATCTAGTCTAACTAGCGAAAAAGGCAAAGAAAGTCACAGGTAAACCAATGGTCTTTTATCTGTAGAAGTCCTGCTAGTGAGCAGGACAAAAAGCATTTTATTTTAATGTTTATGCTGGTATGTTAATGCTGGTTTGCAGTCCATTGGGATTTTGTAAATTACTATTGTTGGATTAAAGACTGTTGGTTTACCTGCGACTTTCTTTGCCTTTTTCACTAGTTTCACTAGTTCGTCTACCTTCATTTTCAGCAGTTTGTTCCTATCTAGTCTAGCCAACACATTTTGGGGCCAGTCAGTCACTCCAAAACTCTAATTTAGGACAGGAAGAGCAAATTGGTTTATAGCTTGGATTTTGTTCCTAGATGTCAGTGCTGTTTTCAGGATTAATTTAAGTCTTCTAATGTACTCCTTACTAAGTTTTATTTGCATTTGTTCATGTTTTATTGTTTCTTTCATCAATTTCCAAATAGTTACACATGCTCTCTTGTTCAAGTTCTTTTATATCACACTCTTGTCCCAAACTGATGTTTTCTTGGTGCTGCAGTTTCCCTGCTTTAAAGGTTGCTTTTGCACATTTATCAAGACCAAATGACATTCTTAACTCATCTGAAAATGTTTTGACAACTTTCAGTTGTACTTTTAGTTCCTCATCTGATGAGCTATACAGTTTTAAATTATCGACAAAGAGAAGATGAGAAGTCTTTACAGTTTGTTGTTTTCTAGGAGCCAAATTATAGTCATGGCCTAATGTGTTAAAGAGACAGCTTAATGGGTTAAGGGCAAGGCAGAATAGCAGTGGTGACAGAGAGGCACCCTGGAGTACTCCCCTTTGAATTTTTATCCCTGGGATAATAATTTGTCCTTTATTATGGCTTAATTGCAAAGTGGTCTGCCACTGTTTCATGGTCACTGTAATGTAGTCGATCAGTGTAGGGTGCATCTTATACATTTTTAAGCACTCTTTTATCCATAAATGTAGGATACTATCCATGCATTTTTGTAGTAAGTCCATGCCATACTTTGATTCTTCCCCTTTTTACAGTTCTTCACTATGACTTTAACAACAAATTATCCTTTGTTCCATATGACTTTGTTTTAGTGCCCTTTTGTTCTACTGCCATAATTGAGTTTTCTTCTAAATGACTATAAACTTTATCAGCATTAGTTCCAGTGTATAGTTTATATGTCATTGGAAGGCAAGTTATTGGCCTATAATTTTTAGGGTAGCTTGCAGGTTCACTCTTAAGTAGGAGCATTGTTTTTCCTGTTAGCCAGGTTGGTGTCTGTCTGGGGTATGCATATAAATAGTTTTTAATCATGGCTAAAACTTTGTGCAAAGATGTTAATACTTTTAACCAAAAGTTAGGTACTGCATCTGGGCCTGGGGTTTTCCAGTTAGAGGCTTTTCTTAACTTTGTTTCAATCTCTCTAGATGTTACTTCATTCCATTTCATATCCTGTACCTTTAAACGTCTTATTCTTTCTTTTAATTCTTCTATCCATTTAGCATCTTTGTTATGTTCCACAGGATCTTCATAAATACTTCTCCAAAATGTATCTATTTCTTCTTTTTTTGTCAGTCTTTCAATTCCTTTTACCTTGTTTCCCAATTCTCTATAAAACTTTTTGGGTCATCACTAAACTGCTTATTTTGTACTTTTCCTTTATATTTATCTGCGTGTCTTCTAAGTTTTTCTGCCTATGCTGAGATTTTATTTGCGATAGTGCATGATAGATCCTGGTCTGTTCTAATACTGAGCATTGCTTTTATCACATCTAACCTTCTTAGTATTTTTGTTGATCTGTTCCCTTTTCTATATTCTTCTAACAGTGACACTTCTTGTCTTAATTGTATTATAGTTTTCCCTATTCGATACTTCCATGATGGTACTCGATTTCTCCCCTTCCTTTCCCTCACTATCTTGTGTTCTTGTGGTAGAACTTTATCAGTTATTAATATAGCTGCACTGTGGTACTGTATGCACACATTGATGTGCTCTTAGGTTATTATTACAAATTCCATCAACTCCCTGTGCTTCGCTTGGGTCCAGTCTGTATAGTACTTTTTCAACATTAACTAATTTAATTTCAGTATTTGAAGTGACATTGAAGTTACAAGTACAAATTGCTCCCCCGTTTGTTGTGTTTTGTATAAGATTTTGTAAATATATCTACAATCTGTTGTGTTTAAGAATAAATGTTCAAGTCTATGTATAGTTATCAATTTGTACATAGGTTATTCCTGCCCACATCTTGTATATCTATAAAATGCTTTCCTATTATTCTCAATTTCTTTATATAAATTTGCTTCAAAATTCCCTGATCTTATCTCATACTATGTTTATTTTCTATGCTGTTGTTTATTTCAGTTTTAAAGTTATAGTTTTACCTAATTTTCATTTCTTATGTTTTTACATCTCATCTTTAATTATCTTGTTTTTATGGAACTATACTATCCAGACTTTGTGTGCTTAGATCTCAATGTAAAATCTTTTTATTTTTAATTATTTATTTATAGTGTAACATTTATAACAACATTATCATTGCAGATCAAAGGTAGTAGAACTTGACATAAAGTAAAAGTAATTTCCTTAGGAACACAAATAATATCCAGAATATTGCCTTCCCTCACAGGGTTGTTTGCAGTCTGTAACAACTGTCGTTCTTGAACATATGTTATAAATAATTTCCATAAATATATAGTAGAATCAATATTATTTCAGTCTGTTTCTGATAAACATATGTCCCCAGCTATTATGATCCCTGCTGTTTTATGCAAGAAATGTATGAATTCTTCTATATCATCAGCACTTGACTTTGGTGGTCTAACTACTCCAACAGCTGTAATCTGTTCCAACATTGTCTTAATTGTGACAGTTACACAATCTACAGTATTGGTGTTATCATCAAAAATGTAATCCCTGTCATGATGCCTCCACCTGATTTTTGTTAAGAGTGTCTGAAATAAAAAACATTTATGCCTTGACGAAACTGTTTTCTATTTGTTGTTCTTTAACTATGTTTCACAAACAATAACAACATAATTTTAAGTGAACACAGCAATACTTCCAGTTAAAAATTTTAATAATACTGCTTACACTATCAGCCAGCACAGATACATCTGATTTTGATGTGTGTGAACTAAGACCCTCTCAAAAATCCTGTCTTGTATTAGTCAAATATCGTAATATATCTGTTGCAAAAATTATCTTCCCTTGTCTTGACAAATGGACTTCATCATGGCTAAATACATTTGTGCCCAAAATTAGGCCTGGATGTTCTACAGAATTCCACTTTTAAAAATTGTCCATTTTATGTACAGGTACTTACCCCCCAAAATATTTCATTTACGATGACCTGTCTTTGGAAAATATGTCCTAACAGCTGTACAAGCTTTGGTATCTAATAGAGTTATATGTTCCCTTCTAACAGAATGTCCTTAAAGATGAGATCATTAGTATTAACATGAGTTTAAAAAAAACACTGTACAGTCTTATGTTAAGACACCCTAATGCCTTACTCACATCTTATATTTTTGCTCCCCAGTGAAGTGCGCTTGCTAGCTTGAAAGCTTGAGTAATTGCAAAAATTGTAAAAACACTAAGCCCAACAGGGTAATGACCAAATAAAACAAACAAAAACACAAATTCACGGACTGCACCAAGCTGTTTTAATGAAGAGCTAAAAGGCTCCAAAATACTAAGCGCTTTCACCATCAACTGATGGCTTCTTCAGAGTAAAAGGAGCTCATAATCACATTGTTTAAATACAAAATTCCACATGCATATAAGCCAATCAACTTCCTTGATTAATTACAATCCCAATAAACATACTGTTGTATCTTTCAAATAAACCATAAAACATGTATGCTAAACTTGCTTAAAAGCATGTATTAAAACATCTATGCACTCACTCTGAACACACTCATTGTACACATATTAGTATTGAAACCTGTATTTAAATTATTACTGGCCTTTTCCAATAAAACAAAGCAAAATGACATATACATATATATTCGTTGCACATATAGATATATATATTTATAAATAGACATATACATACATATATATATATATATTTTATAAATTTTATATAAGTTATAATTATTTAAATGTATTTATATGATTTTAGCTATTCATAGCATATTATTTCATAGATTCTATGTTTTATTTACTAGGTTAGGTTTTACTATGTTTATCTGTTTCTTTAAATGATCACATTAATTAACAAGGTTGATTGATTAATTGAGAAGAATTTGTATATATAAGATGTAGAATTTGAGAGTGCATGTAAGATCTGATGAAGCTACATAGCGAAAGCGCTTATCTTGATTATAATCTTCTATAATAAAATACTTGGTAGTTAAATAACTTGCATTTTAACTTGCTTTCGCTCAGTTCTGCAACTCTGGTTTAATTTTAATATTGATTTTATACTGCTTGAATGAGCGTTCGCCAGTTGGGCAGCAACCCTCGCTATTTAGTTTGCAAGTTATTTACTGTTTTGCTGCTGACTGGGGCAAGTTTTCTTTAACATGACCGATATAGAGCTGGACTACGTCCCAAGAGGTGAAGACCGTGGGAATGAGGTACTGCAATGGAGATTTAAACAATACCTGAATGAAGTTACCAATGCTTCCTGTTTCTTTGAAAATGTGACAGTTACTGATGACGACAATGAAGCTGCTGTTGATTCAGAAAGGCTGCATACACTGCTAGAAGGGATCGAGAAGGATTTCATGAAGCTGAAACGCTTTCAAACACAGAGAGTACATTTTCAGTTTTGCCTTGACCAAAACATTATTCCAAGAGGCTTACATGTCTTTACGATGCCAAGTCAAGGCAAGGATTACCCTGAATTGTTAGCGAGATGACAGCGGCTCAACATAGAGGTGAGTCAGAACTATCTGAAATTACTAATAGACTATTTTGTACCAGAAGAAAATAAGCTGATAGAGAGCATTAACGTTAAACAACAAACATTATTTAGAGATTTTTCAGACGAATTGGGACAACCATTGCTGGAAAATTTGTTGGATTGTGTGCTAGCTTTTGAACGGAAGCTACTACAACAAAAATGAAACAAAGCTAAAAGGGACATTAATGACTTTAGATTAAGACACGTCTTTACGTGGCCTAGACCAGGGAATGGACAAAATGAACAGAATGTAGTGGTGAACAGTGATAATGTTACAAATGGCTCACAAAATGTAAATAGATATACACAAAATGTTATTTTATGTGATGATAAGAGCAATGAAGTCATGAAAAATATGTGTGCTTCTAATGGTTCAACCAACAACGCTGAAAATAATAATATGTTAACTTTAAATGCTCAGAAGACATTTACTGCTGAAGATAATGTAGAATTGAATGATGATGCTTGCATAGAGAATGAAATACTTGATATAACTGAAACAAATACACTTCATTGTAAAGATTCAGTAGATGTTATACATATTATGCATCCTAGTGTGAATTTAGACAGTAATTTATATCCTAATGTTCACATAGTTAAAGATAAGATACCCCAAATTAATGGGGACTCTGAGGCTGTGGTGAGACCAAAGGTGAAGACTCTAGAAAAATTAAGTAACAAAACTAATGCTGAATTGTTTTTTCCTCTACCGATACGCATGGACAAAGGTCCTCAGAGGTCGAGGTCTATGAGTCGAGGGAGGCAGAAGAGGAAGTTTTCAGGGGAGAATCTATCCCACCAAACTCTGAAGAAAATGTGGACAAACAAGCGTTAGTGCATAATTTATCAAGTAAGACATTAACTAATGAAGATATTCAGCTGTTAAGCAAGGGTTTAAACTTTATTCCAAGAAGTCATAGTAAACTAACAGATACAATTACTGACGTAAAAATATTTTGCAGAAATGTTATGTTGAAACTATTATATAAAGTCCAAATAAGTAATACATCGAGAACTGAAGCATTTATATTTAAGAATCTAAGTGATTTTGTACCAACGCATCATCCCCTTATTGAGGCATACTTAAAGTTAACTGAGGATGAGCTACATATGTATTATGGAAATAGAGTAGTGAAGAACAGATGCAATAGGAGAGACAATTTAACTTATAAAGAAAGATTAAGTCTCAAGAAACTACAAGAAGACCCTACAATAGCTATCAGACCAGCTGACAAAGGAGGCAGCATTGTCATTATGGATATGAAAGACTACACCGAAAAAATGACGAAATTGATGCAAGATAAATTTTATGAGTTGATATCTAATGATGGTGTTAAAGAAACCATAAAATATGTAAAGGATACGTTACAGGATATCTTTAAAAGTAAATTGATAGATAAGGAATTGTATGACTATCTTACTATTTTAACACCCACTATTCCAGTTATTCATGGGCAACCAAAGATACATAAAGATTACATGAACCCACCCATGAGACCGATAGTTTCAGGTCGGGGTTGGGTTACAGAACATCTATCAGTGTTCGTAGAAAAACATCTGAGGGCAGTACTAAATAACAATAGTGTAGTACTAAAGGACTCTAAACAATTTCTTATTGAGTTCTATGATTGTATCCAACAAAGAACAATTACAAAAGACTATTTATTTGTCACTTTTGACATACAATCATTATTTACAGTAATTCCTAATGAATTAGGATTAGATTATATACTACAATATCTGAAAGATCATAGTGACTATACAAATGTACTTATTGATTTAATTGTTCATTTTCTGGAATTAGTTCTAGAAACAACGTTTTCATGTTCAAGGATAAGGTTTATAGACAGAAAGATGGCATAGCTATGGGCACGTCCTGTGCTAATAGCTACGCCAATATGTTCCTTGCATATTGGGAAGAGCACACATTGTTCACACAAAACTTTTTCAAAAAACATGTGATATTCTATAGACGGTTTGTAGATGACGTTTTTATTCTCTGGAAAGGGACATCATATCAACTTGAGTCCATGCATCTAATTATGAATAATTTAATACCATGTCTTAAATTTACTATGCAATTTTCAGAAGATAGGATTGAGTTTTTAGACCTCTGTATAGAGAGGTTGCACAACAATTTAATCAATACAGGAGTTCATCGTAAGACCTGTCATTGTAATTCATTGCTTCTAAGATCTAGTATGCATCCCCCCTTTGTTTTTAGAAATATTGTGAAAGGACAAGCTATCAGAGCTTCTAGATTGAATTCTATGGACGAGGGCTTTCATACTGAGATAAATGATTTGAAGTATAGACTATTAACTAGAGGCTATAAAGCTGAAGAGATATATTCTAATATAGACGCAGTACATAGCTTATGCTCTACCACAGCTATGCCATATTTTGGACCTAGTAGTATTAGCTATATCCAGAAAGAGAATAAACGTGAATCATTCACTAAATTTTCTACCTTTTTTTCTTCTGACTATATAGAGATTAAGCAGATTCTAGACAAACACTGGGACATACTGCAGGTAGATGAAGATATTAAGCAGATAGTAGGAGAAACACCGAGGTTTCTTTTTAAGAATAAACACAATTTAAAAAGAATGTTATGCTATCCTAAATTTGATAGAAAATCTATGCACATTGGATGCACCAGATGTTGTGGTCATTGTAACTTCTGTTCTTACATAGATAGTAGTACAACATTTTTTCACCCAGATCAACAGAAAGTTTTCAACATAAAAGCAGATGCTAATTGCATGACTCCCCATGTGATATACTTAGCTGTTTGCCAATTATGTTCATCTTTCTATGTTGGAAAGACAAATTGTCCATTCAGGGATAGGATAAGGGAACATATATATCACATGAGGAAAGGCACATTACATAATGCTCTTGCTAAGCATGTAGTGCTACATAATGAAAAACATAGATTTTTATTTAGGGTACTTGAAGTCATTACTCCGAATGCTAGAGGAGGTGATATTAAGATATATACAGAGAGTAAGGAGACAGAATGGATAATTTTATTAAGATCAGATAGAGGGCTTGGTCTCAATGATAGGGCCTCAATAAAACCAAAATTGAGACAGCGTAGAAATATTAAATAAGACATGAACAGCCCCTATAAAATACACATTTTATCTATTTTATAAGGAAGTTGTTATACACACTATTATTGTATATATTATGTTTACGAATTGCTAACTATATATGCATTGAGTCTATATTCTTTTATATTATAAATTATAAATAATAAGATATCATATATATATAATACTATAATATATATATTCCTACATAAACACAGATATGAGATTTCATATGTATTCTTTATTTGTTTTGTATAAATCAAGTTCCATATAGGTGTAGATAGATATTTTCCATATACATATATATTTGTTGCACATATAGATATATATTTTTATAAATAGACATATACATACATATATATATATATATATATATATATATATATACATTTTATATATTTTATACAAGTTATAATTATTTAAATGTATTTATATGATTTTAACTATTCATAGCATATTATTTCATAGATTCTATGTGTTTACTAGTTTGAAAATATATACTAGGCAGTTAAATTTAGCCTTGTATTTTAAAAGGCAAAATGTTCAGAGAGATTTTGTTCCTTCTTCATTAATTAGGAAAAGCACATTTATTCCACCTGTTGATAAGAATGTGGCATTGTTTGAGAAGCTATCTGTTAATAACATACGAACATATTTGGAGAAGAACAAAATTAGGGAACAAGATAACCTCACAGAGCAGGAGAGGTTAGCGTTGAAAGAATTGATTACAAATAAGGAAGTCAGAATTATGAAATCCGATAAAGGGGGTGGGGTCGTCGTTATGGCCCACTTTGATTATATAGCCAAAATGGAAATTATTTTAAATGATGATAGCACTTACCAGAGAGCCTCTAGATGTGAGATGAATATAGCATATCAAAAAATTGATAGATTCCTAATGGATATATTGTTGGAAGGGGGGATACAAGAAAAAGAATATGGATTTTTGGTAGTTGAGCACCCAGTTACACCTGTGGTGTTCGGCATTCCCAAACTCCATAAAAATATCAATGACCCCCCCCTTTCAGACCATCCTTTCACCAATAGTAGCAGCAAGGGGGTCTAAAACTGAGCCCTTGGCAGCTTATGTTGATAGGAATACGCAAGGTTTGTTGAACAAATTCGGGCACATATTGAAAGATTCATGGCATTGTTTACAGCGACTTAGTAGTATTGATAAGGATGACTTGAATTGGTTATTCCTTACTATAGATGTGGTCAGTTTGTTTTCAACAATACCCCAAGAAGAAGGGTTGGAGTATTTTAGAGAGAGCCTCTTGAGAAGTAAATATTTGACTACTGTAGAGTTGAACAATGTAGTTAATTTTATGGAACTAGTGCTTAAAAATAACTATATGACATTTGAGGGAGAAATTCACCATCAAATATCAGGGGTGGCAATGGGGGCCAAATGTGCCCCCATTTTTGCTAATCTGGTACTTCTACATTGGGAAGAAACATTTTTGTTCCCTACCCCTTTTTTTGAACATATTGTATTATAGAATAGATTTTTAGATGACATATTTGTTCTTTGGAAGGGGGATGAGGATGAAGCTAGGAATTTTGTTGAATATCTTAATTCTACCACCCCATTTCTTTCTTTTACACACAAGTGGGACAATGAAACAATTGATTTTTTGGATATTAAACTCACTAAGACAAGTGGAGGTTTAGAAAGTAACATACATGGAAAGGAGACATATAGTAATTCCCTTTTGCACTTCTCAAGTTGTCATCCATTACATCAGCGTAAAAGTGTGATTAAAGAGCAGATGGTTTGATTGTCACGCCTTGTGAGCAATGATGAGATTTATCAAAGGGAATGTATAAATTAATAGGAATGTTTTTGGATAGAGGATATCCATTGAAATTGTTGATTACAGTTAAAAAAGAGGTGTTGAAAAGGAGGCTGACATCATTTAAACCCATTTTGGCAGAAAACAGCGGGACTATAGATGTAAAGGAAAGAATAGAACCTTCTTATTCTAAAACGTTTGATTCAAGAGCCCTTGTCTTGAAATACAACTTACAGACATGTAATATTATTGAGATTATTGGGAAATCTTGGAATCTGGCATTTAACATGGACATGCAAAAAGAACTAGGTCAAACACCAAAAGTAATTTTTTCAAGAGGCTCAAATATAAAGAACTTATTAGAAAAGCCACAAAGCAGATTTACAAGTAAGCAAATGTGTAAATGTGGGTCATGCAGGTACTGTAGATACATCAATGATGGACCCTATGTGACAGTAAGGGGGTACAACAAGGCAATTTCATGCCCGGTAAATGTAGTTGCAACACTAAAAAAGTGGTTTACCTTGCGACTTGCACGACATGTGCAGGATTTTATGTAGGGAAGACTATACGTAGATTAAGGGAAAGGATAGCAGAACACCAGAGGGCTATTAAGAATAAGGATAATCATAATGCGTTGCATTTACATTCCAAGAATTGTGTTAATTTTAAAAAGTTTATATTTTTGTAATTGATAGGGTGATGACAAGTGAAAGAGGGGATGATGATAACATCAGAGTTGAGTCTTTAGAATTTAAATGGCAGGTGATTTTAGATGCAACAACTTACCCTGGACTCAACAACCATATTTCTATTAAGCCCATTTTGAAGCAAAGGGCTATGGTTGTTTAAAGTCATTTTGCTTTGTTTTATTGGAAAAGGCCAGTAATAATTTAAATAAAGGTTTCATTACTAATATGTGTACAGTGAGTGAGTTCAAAGTGAGTGCATAGATGTTTTAATACATGCTTTTAAGCAAGTTTAGAATACATGTTTTATGGTTTATTTGAAAGATACAACAGTATGTTTATTGGGATTGTAATTAATCAAGGAAGTTGATCGATCAATGTGCGTGTGGAATTTTGTATTTAAACAATGTGATTATGAGCTCCTTTTACTCTGAAGAAGCCATCAGTTGATGGTGAAAGCGCTTAGTATTTTGGAGCCTTTTAGCTCTTCATTAAAACAGCTTGGTGCAGTCTGTGAATTTGTGTTTTTGTTTGTTTTAATTGCAAAAATTATATAAAAAGTATTATATCACATCTGTGTTCCAAGTTCTTTGTGCCACCTCTAATTCAGTAACATCTGCTCCTTCAGTTGTTAGAGAAGAAGAATATTCATCACCTTTTGTCTTCTTAATCTCATTGTTTTCACCACCTGCATCATTTGCAAGTACATAATTATCATTTAGCTGACTTTGTACTTCCATGGCCTGAGCTTTGTTGTTGATTTCAGTCTTTTTCCTCTTTTTTTTCTTAGCATAATCTTCTTTAATCCTTCCAAATTCAATTTAGATTTCTTCCTTTTAGCCTGCTCTTGCCTCTTTTTCCTACCTTCCTTATTGGAACAATTATGTCATTTTATGCAGACTGAATTTTGTGACTGAACAATGTTATCATTCCCTGTAGTCTGGATATTACATATCAAAGCAGTGTCCTTTTGTTTAGCAAAATGTTATCTTTGCATTATAAATATTAGTCAACTTCTTTTTCTTTCCAGTTATTTCTTATGAACTTCTGAGTCTATTATTTCTCTCTTCTCCATAGTATTGATATCCGATAACCTGTCTTCAGTTTATATGCTTACACTTATCAAGGGTATCAGAACTTGTCAAAGATTTGGGATACATGGCTAGGCTTAAAAAGGCCCTTGTGGTCATTACCCTAGTAAACACCTATGCCTATATCTCCTTTAAATTGTAAATTGAGGTGTTCATATTTGTCTTTGCATGAACTGGATTGTATTTTATAACTTTTTAAGTTTGTAACTTATAAACTTCAGTGAGCTTTTCTCCCCTGGGACTTGTGCCCAGTTGGACTTTCCTGGTAAACAAATGTAAAATAAATAAAATTTTAAATAAATAAATTGTGCTGCAGGAAGATGGAGCAGAGAGCAGTAAACAGAGTGAGACTGACAGCAGTGTTTCCAGACTAAAAAGTTATGAGGCAGTAGCAGGTTCCAGTGAAAGAATGCAGAAAGAAAATGATGTGCAGGTGCAGAGGAGGCAGACTGGAGCTGTTGGGAGCTGGAGAAAAAGAAGAATTCACACCAGGCCTGGTTGGATTAGGTTATAGTTTTTATAAAAAATGTCAGCTAATGAAAAGGGCATTTTTCTGGAAATATTGTATAAATTGATGGAGGAAGGTATAGAAGAAGAAGGGATTTATACGAGGTTTATAAAATTTGGGTTCCTATTACAAGACCGAAGACGCATTCTTTCAAATGTGTCTTGGTCGAACATAAAAGACTGAAAAAGCAAAATTTCGAAGTGGCTTTTAAGCAAATTCTTTCCCTGAGAAAGAATTTGCTTGGCCGTTTCATTACTTTGCCGTTTTCGGCACTGTAGTGCGGTCCCAGAGTTGGTATATTTAAGTAGGGGGGTGGGGGGGGGCAAAGTCCCCCACTTAATGTAATGTTTTGAAGTGTTTTCTTTTCTTTTTTTTTTTTTTGGCACAGCGGTGTTCTGACAGTTCGACATTGTAAGCTTTCGCTTACATAGGGTTGATTAATCACCGTTCGCTTTTTTAAGTGTTCGGTGATGTAATATAGACCCTAAAATTTAGATGGAAAAAGGGTAAAGGGAAGAAATAAAAAAGTGGAGACCAATTATGTTGGGAAGTACTGAATATAAAATATTTATGAAGATTATTCAGAAAAGAATGACAGATGTTGTGAAAGAAGAACTGGAAAAAGGGTTGTATGAGGTTAAAGGAAAAAGACTGAATGAAATGCTAATGGTAGGTAAATAAATGGTTTGGTGTATAGATAAGGGTGAATTACAATTAAAAGTAACAGTATCTGATGTGGCTAAGGCATTTGATTTTTTTATCAAGAAACATCTTTACTGAATTATCCCTTATGTCACAGGCAAGCATGTATTTATATAAATGAAAACAAACCATATTGACATATTTTCAGTTGCAAACATTATACACCACTTATAATCTTCATACAGACATTGTCAGTCAGATATTATATAGATCATTCAATTCCTGCCTCCCCATAAACCTTATTTCTCCTCCAAAACATTAATCTGCATGTATTGTTCCCACGATTTCCATTTTTTCTATGTAATTTTCTCATCTCCTTTCTAAAGATCCCAACTTCCAGTTGTTTATCTCTGTTATTATATTCACTACTTCTAGTAAAGTTGGTTTAGACTTTGATTTCCATTTCCTAGTAATTGCTTTTTTGGCAGCCACCAGAATTAAACTCAGCAAGGCCTCATTGTCTCTAGGCAATTCCAATTCTATACCACAGTTCAAAAAAATAATAATAAAATAAAATAATTTCCTTAGTTGCATCAATTTGCTCACCCAGTATTTTGACAGACTAGTCTGCAGGGAAATGTTAATGTCTACCAACTCACTATACTCCCAAAATATATGTTCCCAATTACCTCTTTCTTTTCCATCATACCTTCAACATTTGCAATCTACTTGAGGAAAAAATATTTGGAGTCTTCTTGGGGTATAAAAATACCTATGCAAATACTTTCAAGCAAAGATCTTAAAACTTCTAGATTTTGTTGCATATATGGGAGCCATACATATTTGGTTCTTTGTGACTTGCTTATACAAGCTCCCTCTTCTAATCCTTTCTAACCTCCTCTGATTGATTCCTATAGTTATCATGTAATATTTTACATACCCTACTAATTATCCCTTTTTTAACTGCAGCTTCTGTTCTAGAGTCTACTAAACACTCCACAAGCACCGGTCTTTCACTTAGATCCCATATTCCTTTCTCTTTGCCTATACTCTGATATGAATCTATGATAGAGAATCTTTGACAAGGAAGGCAGTTTCTAGCCTGCAATTCAAATACATTATTGGCATCTTTCCATCCTACTACCTTTCCCTGTCTAATTATTTCCTCGCAATACCTTGGTTCGGTTGCTCGTTTTTCCATTAAATTCCATCCCCCTTGCCTATTCTCTGTACCCCTAATTGCAGTCATCCCTATTGGCAGAATCTCCTTTCTCCATTCTCATGTTGGCTTAGTTCTGAGAATACTGTCTGCTACTTTACAAATATATTATTCTGTTTGGTTATTGTTATTCTCCTTAAGGATCTGCATCTAAAAATCCCATTCTCTCCTTATTTCTTGAACTTCCCCCATTTTGTCATCATCCCTTTCCATTCCAAATTATAGCTTTCTGCTTGTGCTGTGTTTGAGTGTTAACTGTAGTTTTGAAATAGTCCTTCAAATCAAGTAATCCCAAACCAACTTTGTCTATTGGAAGGATCATCTTATCTCACTTGACTATTGCTGTCTTCCCCTCCCAGATAAAATCATTCAACTCTATTAATTGCTATCCACAAATTCTCCTTTGGTTGATAAAAAATACGTCTAACCTGTGTATAAAACTAAAGGGACAGAAAACATTTTTGATGCTTGTATCTTGCTATCCATATCTATAAAATAGAGCTTGCAATTTCTCAGTTTTTATATTATCTTTTGTTAAGTCTCTTCCCACATATGCTTAACTGCCACAACATAATCAGTTTAATCCATACTCCTAAGTACTTCATTTTATCACTTCCCATAAATATGGATATTGCTGAACCAATTTGTGTGTGGGTAGATAGTTTACAGCTATTGCCTTTGTTCTATTTTCATTAATTTTGTTTTCCAAAAAGATGTGAAACTGTCTCAGAATGTTCCACAGCACTGAAATGGGTTTTATCAGGTACAAAATAATATCACCCGCAAATAAAGTCAACGTTTCTCGATTAACATTCCAATTATATCTTTGAATTTCTAAGTCCCTTATTTTCTTTGCCAATAGTTCTAAATATAATGCAAATAACAAAGGAGAAAGAGAAGAGCTCTGCCTGGTTCCTCTACTCAAACAGAACTTATCAGTGAGGAACCCTCCCACACATTATTTTTTGCCCCCAGTCCCTCCTATATCCTCCTTTTTATATTATCAAGGAATACAAATGCTTCCATTGTCCTACTCATAAAATCTCAGCTTAGTCTGTCGAATGCTTTCTGTGCATCAAGACCCACCAACAACAAACTGCATTTTCTTACATTCTGCTTCCCTCTGGATCATAGCAAAAAACAAAATGTGAGTCAACCACCATGGTACACACCAAAAGAAGTAACAGTAAAATAAAACGTTTATTAAAACAAAAGGTTAGCACTTTTGCAGGGTTGCCACTTCATCAGACCATACACAACAAAAAGGAACACTTAATTTAATACAATTGCTAGCCAGTCATCAGTCTACATCAGTCAAAGCAATCACAAACAACCAATCAAAATCACCACCTCCTAATCAGGGTAGGTTGAAGTGAAACCCCAGTGTTAAGACCAGGTAACCTGTGGGCTTGTAAGGAAATAATCCATTTTAACTCATACATTTCAATGTAGGTGTTAAAGTCAACCCTTCTGACACTAGGTCTAAGTAACTGTAACACCCTAAACCTAAAAACATTATGCCCTGGATGGGACATAGCATGATTAGATAATGCATCGGTTGATATATTCCTACGAATATGGCCCAAATGTTCAAGTATATGCTCCCTTAGCTGTCTAGTTGTCTTACCAACATAAATCCCGAGCAGGAGCTGCAGGTAGCCAAGTATACCAGATTGCTGCTCCTGCAAGTGGCTGTAAATCTAAGGGGAAAAGATGTCCTGTAATTGGATGAATGAAACAAACATCAGAAGAAATGGAAGAACAAGCCCTGCAGTTATGGCATGGAAATGTACCTTTCTTACAGGTGGTCTCTACTTCAGTAATTCTAGGCCCATAGTACAAAAGCATCTTAATGGACATACTGTTTGTAAAAACAAAAGAAGAATGTGCCCCAACTATCTGCCCAATACTGCAGCCAGCTAGCAAAATAGGCCAGTTCTTCCTTATAACATTACAATATTGCTGAACACTGCTGTAATATGTAAAAAACAAACTAGAACCATCCTTCATGCCTTTGGGCTGTTTGGTCTGATAGAGTGGATCTAGATGAGAAATAGGGGGTAGATATATCCTTTCTACTACTAATGGTTGCCATACGTGTACTGGCTATAGAGCGATGGTTATAGCCTCCACGTAAAAAAAAACATCATTCAACGTATCGAGAGCACTCTCAAAAACATCATCATTAGTAGATAATCTTGAAACCCTCATAGATTGACCTTTGAGTATATTAGAAAAAATATGAGGGGGGGGTGCATGCTGGATCTGTGCAAAACTCCATTCCTCCAGCAGGGTTTCCTGTACATTTTAGTTTCCAGTGACCCAAGACTATTTTTAAAAACTGTGACATCTAAAAAAATCAATAGATATTAATGAATGACAAACCGTAAATCTTAAAGCCAGACGTAGTGTCAAGATAATTCACAAATTCAAAAAGCTCACTAATGCTGCCTGCCCATAGGACAAAGACGTCATCCACAAATCATGCATAATATTTAATAAATTTACCAAATGGATTGCTAGCATGGACACTTTCATTCTCCCATTGCGCTAACACCAAGTTGGCATAACTGTTAGCGCAAGGTGTGCCCATGGCTACTCCCAACCTTTGCAAATAATGCTGACTTTCAAATAAGAAGATGTTACTGTCCAATATTAAATCCAATAAAGTACACAAGACTGCAACCATATTGTGTGAATATGCACTATTATGCATCAAAAACAGTCTAGTAGAGTCCGCACCAGCTTGGATGTTGGTGCTTCTCATTTTACAATACTGTTAAACAAAAGCACTTTCTTCCCTCCTAGCTTCCAAACTTCCACAGGAATGACATCTATTCATGGGGACTTTCCTGTACATTAGTTATACATCATCATTTTAATCTCATCTCCTTCTTTCCTAACTGCTAGTAATTGAGCTTTACCTACTTCTAACCTTAGCCTATTTAATTATTTCATAAACATTTCCATTCATGCTTTTTCTTGATTTCCACATTTATCTGCTTTATACAGATTTTCATACAATTTCCATATGTTTTATTTATCTTATTTATTTATTTTACATTTGTTTATCGGGAAAGTCCGACTGCACGCAGGTCCTTTTTCAGAGGAGGCCCGGGAAGAAAAGCTCCACACATATCACAGAATCATAAAGTAAAATATCACAGGTACAGAAGAAAAAAACGTTCATGTTGCACCAGTCAAAATAGTATAATATACAGGAAGAAAATAGGACACATCTTTAACAGTACAGAGAAAATAAAACTTATTATGATAATGTTTGCTACAGTAAGGTGGATGTCAAGTGTCTATACTTATAAGAAGCAGGAATTGTTGAGAGGAAAAGAGAGGAATGAAAAATGAGACTTGCAAGATAAAGTGAGCTGTATTGCCTGTAAAATAATGGAGGGAGGGTTGTTTACATTAGAAGTGTGAGAAGTAGAAGGAGTAAGGTACCCTAGGTTATTACAGTTCCAAACCCAGTTAGTTTGTAGGTGTGTTTTTATGGATGTCTTAAACAGAACTAGGGATGTTGGAGCTGTTATTTTAGTGGGCAGAGTGTTCCATTTTTGAGCTACAAAATTTGAATAGAGGGAGGCTCCTGCAGAATTATTGGCTTTAGTGACTTGAAGGAGAGGTTTATTATTAGAACGTAGGACCCTAGTGCTGGAATATGTGTGAAATGGGTTTAGTAATGCAGGAATTTTGTTAGGGTTGTATAGAATCTTTTGGGTTCGTATAAGCTGGTTATAAAGAAGAAGGTGGGGGAGTTCAAGCCAGTTGAGTTGTTTAAGAGCTAAGCAGTGGTGTGTTTGATAAGGGCTCTTGGTGGCGAACCTTGCAATTTTATTATAGCAGGCATCTAGTTTGGCTAGATCTGATTTTCTAAGATTGGTGAGGATAGGAGAGGCATATAGAAGCATGGAGATGAGATGTGTTTGAGCAGTTTTTGCCCTAAAGCTGTCTGTGAGGAATTGTTTGTTTCTGTATAGACCTCCCATTTTTTTATGTACCTTCTTTATGGTGAGCGAGATGTGAATGTTTAACTTCATGTTGCAATCTATCTAAACTCCTAGGAGTTTTGTGTGAGTGACTGGGGAGATAGTAGTCTTATTGTCAGAAATAATAGTAAAAGTGGATATGGGAGTTGAGTGATTAGTAGGCTGGAATATAAGAAGTTTGATTTTGTTGGGGTTAAGTATTAGTTGAGAGTTGGTAAGCCATTTTTCTACATGAAGGAAAGAGGGCTGTGTTTGTTTTTGCAGTTCATGGAGGGAAGGAGAGGAACAGATAAGTGTAGAGTCATCAGTGTACTGGATGACTGAGGCATGTAAAGAAGAGGAATGGAGGTTGTTAGTGAAGACAGAGAAAAGTAAAGGACCAAAGATGGAGCCTTGGGGAACACCCAGTGTGACTGGTAATAGGGGAGAGAGTTCTTGTCTCCACATAACTGCTTGCTGTCTACCAGTTAAATAACTTTGAAACCAGGTAATGGAGGGTTTGCTAAGATTCAGATCTGAGAGGGATTTAATCAGTTTGTTATGGCTGACCATATCAAATGACTTGAAGTGGTCAAGAAAGATAGCAGAGACATAGTTGCCATTATTCCTATGGGAGTTTACCATATGAGTGAATGACATAAGAGCTGTTGTGGTACTGTGGAAGGGCCTGAAGCCATATTGAGTGTTACTGAGAAGGTTGTGATTGATGAAGCAATCCATTACTTGAGTGTATACATCTCTCCATTATTTTGGACAAAGGTGATAGTATTGCTATAGTTAATTGGTTAATTCTTTTGAGTTATCCCCTTTGTGGAGTGTAATAATATGGGAGATTTTCCAGATCTCAGGGACTAGATTTTCAGAGACAGATCAGTTGATAAGTATGAATATGGGTATGCAATGGCATCAGCTGCTATTTTCAGAAATTCATATGGGAGTTTGTCAGCGGTGGGTTTTAGTTTCTTCAGGAAATTCCTAATTGTGTCAGTTGAGACAGGATGAAAGGTAAATCCATTGTTTTTACTATGGGAATTAGATGGTTGGTTGGGGGAAGGAGAGGACTGAGTGTTTGTTAGTGCCAGGATGGATTCAGTGAAGAATTTATTAGAGGGTGGCAACACTAAGCGAGATATCTGTTAGGGTTGGAGAGGGAATGCCTGATTTTCCAGGAAGGAGAATATTGCTTATAGCTGTCCAGAATTTTTTAGGGTTGTTTTGATATTTAGTCTGTATATTGTAGTAGTAGTAGATACTTTTGTCTAGTTTAATACATTTTTTTGATTTATTACAAAGTTCAAGATATATCTGTTTGTCTGTAATGGAGCCCAGTTTTGTGCCAGTTGGCCCAGGCTTTATTTCTGGATTTCAGTAGAGATCTAGTCTCTTTGCTCAACCAGGGAAAGTAGTTGGATTTTACTCTGATGTTTCTGGGAGGGGCCTGAAAGTTTAAGATTTCTAAGAAATTAGAGTTGAAGTACAGAGCAGCTTCATCGAGGTTAAGGTTCTTAAGAGGAGTCCAATTACATTGTTTTAGTGCATTAATAAAGCTAGATGGGTTGACGTTTTTCTTGTTCTTTATTATGTGGTAATTAGTGCGCTTTTCTTGATATGTGTGTTGTCTTATAGCAAAGTAGGTAAGTGGTCACTTAAGCCATCAGGGAAGCATCCTGAATGTGAGATAAGGTTAGATCTATTTCTGTAGCTCTAATATATCTACATTATCTTTGGTTATTTTCCCTGTCATAAGCTTGGCAACAGCCCTTTCCACTTTATGTTGCCTGAGCCATTGTACTAAAAGCTTTAGTGCTCTGGAGTTATCAATAAACAGTTGCTCAACAGCAATTTTTCTAAACTCATACATATTATCGTGGTAGCCCCTTATTTTCTCTTTAGCTCTCTGCAGTTGCACCTCTTCTTGTTTGAGAGATTCTCCATATTCTGCAATGCTTTAACCTTGATCAGTTCCTCTAAATAATTCTTATTACTTATTAATCATCTTTACTGCAGTGGTGTTGTTGCGGTAGCGCTGTCGCCTCACAGTAAGACGTTGTCCTGTTCCATTCTCAGCCAGAGCGTCTTCTGTGTGAAGACATAAGTGAATGGGTGTACCTTTGTTGAAGGTTGTGCGTCAGGGCTGGCAACTCGGCATGGAAAAATCTACTGCCAATCATTAGCAGACCGGAGTTCCACTGTGGCGACCCCTAACCGGGAAAAGCTGAAAGACACAACAACAACAACTTATTAACCATCTTTCTTGTTCTTTTATTTTTATCCTATTAACCATCTTTCTTTTTCTTTTATTTTTACCCTATTGTTAAACTCCATTTTCATTTTTTTTATCCCACACCCTAGTTAGATTTTCTGAAGAAATGTTTATCTTCCATAATAACTCCTGAATAATTTCCACTACCCATTCCTTAAATTCCTCTTTGTTTAATACAGTAGGTAGGTAGGGAAGCATTAGTGTCTCATTTTCATTTCATTACCTTGTATTTTTATTTTAGTTATTGTTAGAGTGTGATCTGAAATACTTACTGTATGCATATCAAAAGTTTCAATTAAATTCACAAGTTCCTATAAAATATAATGTCTGTCTAGTCTAGCCCAATTTTTGTACCTTGAGGAAAATATGTAAATTCTTTCTGAGCTGCTGCTACTGAATTCACGTCTTCCATAGCAAATATTTCTATTTCTCCAAAAATCTACCCTCTTTTTTTATATTTTCCCTTCTAGTCCCCCAGATACATCCTCACTGTTGCAAATCAAATCTCAGTCCCCACCTATAAGTAATATTCCCAGCTGAAAGCTGATTATTTCTTCCGGAATGTTCTTAAGCTCCATTGTAACAGTTTTAAGTGGAATATAAATACATACAGCAATTTGCCAGTAGCTCCTTACTACTACAAATCTACCATTATAATATGTATTTCCTTTTCTATCACTATTGGAGCTCCTTTAGTAATTAATATAAGTACCCCCTTTTCATTTGTCCCAGATATTCCACTGAAATAACCACCCTGTAATCCTTTCTTTATCACTTCTCTTGCTCAGTTCTTTCCAAATGTATCTCCTGTAGAATAACTTTTTGCACACTGTATTTTTATATAGTTCACTACTCTTTCATTTTTGTGTATACCTGTGAGACCATTCACATTTAAGGATAATATAGAAAGTGTTGTCATTATTATAAGAAGTTATTATTCATACCTGTTATGTATAACAGCTTTATTTATAGTGTCTGGTTTCAGCTTTTGTGTTACATGCTTACACTAATGCTTGGCAGGTTGATCTTGTATATAGTTGTTTCTTGTCATATCCATTTCAACCTATGTTACACACAAGACTTTTTTGTTTTAATGAAAATCCTTAAATACAAAAACACACAGAACACCCCCATAACCTATTAGCTTATTACAAACATATAAAGCTATGTACAACTTCAAATAATGAAGTTTAAACATCCTAATATGAACAACTGTCCCAGACTGACAGCTAGACGCACAGACTTGAACTGACCTATAATGAAGGTTATCCATGTTAAGATTAATGGTACAGCCTGTGCTTCTATTTACACTAAGTGTTGTCTGTTTTTATCTGATATTTATTCTTCTCCTAGATGTAGGAAACAACTTGAATGCTTTCATAAAATGTTATCTTTTAATCATTGAAAGAAAAATGTATTCTGTTTTTATTGTCCTTATCAGCTTGTCTCCATAGAAACATGAGAACAAGATATATAGTTGCCTTCAGCTACAAGCTTCTCATGTTGCACTGTGAACATTTATTCGATTAAGGAAAAGTTTTCATTACATTTAGTGTTTTTATTTTCTAGTTTCCACTGAAAACGTATTATTAAAACAAGCCAAGGGCATTAATTCAGTCATCCGCTATGCAAAAATAAGAAAAAGCATATAAATTTTCCTTATATTATGTCCTTTCATCCAGGCTTTCTTCTTTTTTATATTACAGTGCCTACATTTCTTAAAACTGAACTAGAAGAAAGAAAAAAGGAGAAAAAAAATGGCTCCTGTTTTCTTTAATATCTCTGTTGCACACAATAATAACTGGAAAAGGTTTAATTTATAACACACAGTATATGTCACATTTTATAAAAATACTGTTAAGAACAAAACAAATGTTTTATTTACAGTTACCTTTTTCCTTCCTCTTCCCCTCTCCTTAATATTCTTACATACATTAATGATATGAAGTAGGGCATATTCTTTGGAGTCTCCAATATTTCCAGGTTTTCTCATTCCTCTGTACTTCACAAATGTGACTGATGATTTGTAATCCCACATTTGGTCATTAATTTCGGAGTCTATTTTTCTTCCTGTTGATATCTCTCTCCCAACTCCAGTCTCTGCTTCATAGGTCAGAGGTTAATAGGTTTTTACTAGGTTAACGATCACACAATGGCCTTTTTAAGCCTAGCCATGCATGCCAAATCTCTGACAAGTTCTGCTATTCTTCATAAGTGTAAACAGGGGCTTAGTCGATGAAACATTTGCAAGCAGGGGCCTGGGAGATGAAACATTTACAGGTTGCCTGTGTCCATTAGAGATATAGGTGCCAAGCCAGGGATGAATTTCCTGTTCCCCAGCCAGTTGTCCAAGTTGCATTTGAATTGGGTTAGGGAGGAATTCGACTTCACATGGATGGGAAGCCTGATTCAAAGATGGGATAGTCTCTGGGATGCATATCTGTCTCTCCAGCAGGTCCTATTTATATCAAAGACAAGGTTTAAGTCTTTAGAATGGGTAATTCTGATACTGTTTGTTTTGTGGATATGCAGATAGTCCACCAGAATGGGGTCTGACAATGCCCAGTATGCCAGGCATAGATCTCCCCTCAACAGCCTGTTGGAGACAGAATACAAGGATAGGGCCTTGAAGTGGTCTACATAGGACATTTTACTTGCACCCTGTATTATTTTAGTGAGCACCCTCTGTGGATATTCCAGTTGCTGGATATGTCTGGTTAGGTACATGTGACGATTGGGGAGAAGGCTGCCAGCCTAGTCAAATAGAATTTGATATATAATTCTATCAACTGTATATATAAATGTAAAATAAAGGCTTGATTTTTAAATGTAGGAAAAAACTGTGAAATGTGGAACTGCAAAATATGTGACAACATTGCACTCTATTGGCCCAGTGAAACATGTTGTATCCTTTCATTTTAGAATTTGGCCCGAGGGCGGCTGGATGAAGATTTCATGCCCATTGTTTTACGTTAAAGTTTATGACTAGAATTTAGATATGGAAGGTGCTTTTATTGCTATAGTTTCTGTTAGCATACACATGTGAAATGTCTTGTATCCTTGTAAGTTTCTGAGGAGGTGTTAGATTGCTAAATAATGCAGTTTGTGGCCTGAGAACTCAGACCAGGTGTTAAGATGATGTAATATGAATACTGGGAAAACCTAAGTGTCAAAAATGATGTAATTTTGGGAGGGCCTTAGAGACATGTTTGTTAGTAATGTTTAAATACTATTTCTCACAAGAGACAAGGAGCATTTTGATCTGGACATCTAACTTATCAGCACTCTGCTTATGCTCACATGTAAGTTTTTAGCACTGTGATATCTTGTAGGAATAAGTAAAGCTAGTAAAGATTAATTAGGTATTTTTCTTTGAAACCAGACCTGTCCTCTTGTATTATTTTAAGTTTCTGTGTGATTTGTGAACTCTTAGATATCTCAGTGGTGTAGTAGATTTGTCTTGTGTTTTAATTATTTATTATTAAATATTTTTAAAACCTTCTACCTGCGGCTGCTTTGTGTAGAGATAAGCTCTAGAGTACACTGCATATTTATATAGAGTTTATTGTAATAGGCCACTCTGATAAGCTTTAGACTGTATAGTCACATTACCATTGGATATTAATATTGCACAGTAATAATTGGACACCCAGCCTTATCCAGGAGTGTCTGTAAAGTGTATAAATACTTATCTCAAAGTGTGTGTGTGTTGTGTCAGCTACTTGGGCAGGGACACGAAGCACTGGTTTGACAGAGAGGGTTCTGGATGTTTTAGCTTGCCCAGTTAGGCTGGGACCTAGACCCTATAGCTGTGCCAGTGGGGAGTCTTATTGGGGACCTGGTGAGCAAGGGAGCAGCCAGCCCCAGACTGACTATGATTTATGTGTGCACTTAAGGGAAATTTTGCTTTACTGTGTGTATTAGTTATCCTTTCCTCTTCTAGGAGACAATCTCCCTGGTGTTAGTGGTGAGGATTGAGGCTCCTTGATTGCTGGGCCAGGGCACAGTCATCACAAGTGTTTGGCAGTAGTGGGATCTACTTCACATACTGATTGGCTTGTAGTGGTGTGGGTAGAGTGAATTACTGTAGCTTATGTACAGTGATCTCTAAATTGTTTTGTACACTAAAACAGCCGCGCAGTGTATACCAAGAGTTCAGATCACAATTGTGTATTTCTTTTGTTAGCTTAGTGTTAGTCAGGGTGAGAAGGCAGCATGTCAGCAGAAGAGTATGAAAAGCTGACAAGGAGCCAGCTGGCGGAGATGCACCAGGCTAGGGAGTTGGTGCATGGAAACCCAACTAAGGCAGACCTGATTGTAGCCTTGGTTACAACTGCATCAGAAAACAGCAGCCTAGAGGATAATCAGACTGACAGTGGAGATACAATATTCTCGGAAAATAGACAGCTCAACCTTTCTGCAGTGGACTTAAAAATCCAGCTGGAGTTAAAGAGACTTAAGTTGCAGACCAGGCGTATGGAACTAGAAGCAGCCGAGAGAATGAGGAGCCTAGAAGCTGAAGAACAGGAACGGCAGAGAAAGCATGAGAGGGAATTGCTGACTCTTCGCCAGAGTCATGGAGATAATGGGGAAGGGAGTAACTGGACACCAGAAGCACAAAAGGTCAGTACATTTCTTCCACAGTTTAAAGAGGGGGATAATTTTGATAGCTTCATTCATATGTTTGAGCGGGTATGTAAACAGTATGAAGTTGACCAAAGGCTCTGGGTACGGTTCCTGACACCCTTACTCCATGGTAAAGCTGTAACTTCTTTAGCAAAAATGCATGACACTGACTTGTTTGATTATACTGCTGTAAAAAGACATTTGTTAGAATGTTTTAAGCTAACACCTGAAATGTGTAGGAAAAAGTTTTGTGAGCATAGACACAAGGCAGATGAAAATGTATGTGAATATGTTGTTGAACTGAGCACTTATTTTCATAGCTGGGTGAGTGAATGTCAGGTCACCACTATTGAAGGTCTGGCAGTCCTGTTGGTAAGGGAACAAGCCCTTAGCACTTTGCCTGAGGACATGAGGATCTGGTTAGCTGATAGAAAGTGTGTTACTTCAGAGGAGTTGGGGAAGAAGGGAGACCTATACCTAGCAAGCAGGGCAGCCCTGCACAGGAAAGGGACCCCCAGTACTGTTCATGGGATTAAAGAAACCCATGGTGGGCAGCACAGACTGCCCCAACAGAATCTGCCAGTAGCAGGGGAAGCCACTAGTCCAGGTACACATCCAGGAGCTAGGGTTGAATGTTTTGAATGCAACCAGTGGGGCCATGTGGCATGCAGATGTCCACGGAGGCAAGGTGGGGAACCAAAGGTGAGAGAGCCAGTAAGTGGGAAAGACAAAATGCCAATAGTAGGTTGTCTTGAGACAACAGGGGTATGGAACTACCATCCTGCAGATGTCCTGAGAGGGAAGGATTTGGATGAGGCAGTACCATGTACTTACGCAGTTAAATGCAGTGAGGCTAGGAGACAAGCATGTGGGTCTGGTAGCCTGGGGGAGTCCCAGACAGACTGCATACTTGCAGCCAGGACTGATAAGGTAGTTACTTCAGGGAGTGAGCTACTCTGTAGCAGTGAGACTGAATGTGAACCAGAGCTGCTTGTGGGTACTGATGTTCCCTTGGGCAGGTTAACTGCAAAGGTAGAGTTGAGTAGTAGTACCCAGGCTGACAATGAGGCACCACTGTCAGAAGATGCCAGAATTCCAGTGGAAGGGGAGCTGGGAAGGATTACATGGAGAGACTTGAGACAGGCTCAAACCCTACATTGCAAGGCCTGAGGCAGGTAGCTAGGGAGGCACCTGATTCTCAAGGAAAGGGGGAACGTGTATACTGGAACAAAGGGTTACTATACAGAGAGTGGACCCCTGAGGGAGAGCTAGAAGGTGAGAGAGTACAGCAGTTGGTATTGTCTAGAGCTTACCGACTGGCACTTCTAGCCATAGCCCATGATATTCCCTTTGCAGGTCATATGGGCATAAAACGTACAAAGAGGCGTATTATGTAAAACTTCTATTGGCCTGGAATTTCCAGAGATGTAACAGGGTCCTGCAGGACCTGTGAGCAGTGCCAAAAGCTAGGCAAGGCAGGAGACAAAGCGAGAGCTCCTTTGATGCCTTTGCCTGTGATTAAGGAGCCATTTCGGAGGGTAGCTATGGATATTGTGGGTCCTCTGAGTACCCCAAGTTCCACAGGGAAAAAGTGTATCCTAGTGATTGTAGATTATGCTACACGATACCCTGAGGCAGTGGTTTTGTCTTCCATTGAGGCCGAGAAGGTGGCAAATGCTTTGCTAGAGATTTTCAGCAGGGTAGGTTTCCCAAAGGAAATACTGTCTGACAGAGGTGCCAGTTTTATGTCAGACCTGCTGGCTTGTCTGTGGAAGTCCTGTGGGGTGAAGCACATGAAGACCACCCCCTACCATCCCCAGACTAATGGTCTTGTTGAAGAGGTTAAACTCTACAATCAAATCCATGCTACGGGCATTTGCAGATCAGTTTAAGATGGATTGGGACAAATATTTGCCCCATCTGTTGTTTGCTTACAGAGAGGTTCCCCAGGAATCCACACGTTTTTCACCCTTTGAGTTGCTGTATGGGCATAGGGTGAGGTGACCTTTAGATTTAATATGAGATGAGTGAGAAGGTGAGTGTGAGTCTCAAAAGGAGTCTGTTGTGGCATATGTCCTGAACCTCAGGACAAGGCTCAGGGAACTCATGGGCCTGGCCCCAACAACAGAAAAAGGTGTGGTATGACAGGAATGCTCGAGCTAGAGAGTGTGCTGTAGGGCAGCAGGTGATGGTTCTCAATCCTATCAGACACAACAAGTTGCAACAGCTTGGGAGGGGACCCTACAAGGTGGTAAGAAATGTAAATGAGGTTAACTACATGGTGGAAGTGCTAGGCAGATGGCAGGGGCACAAATTGTACCATGTTAACATGATGAAACCTTACCATGATAGGGAGGCCCTTGTGCTGAGCATTTGCAGTGGATTGCAGGAGGAGTCTGAGAGAGATCTTGTGATTGATCTCCTCAGTGAGGCTCGGGCTTACACCACGGTGGAAGGGGTAGCAATGTCCCAGCAGCTATCTCCTACCCAGGTATGAGAGATCCGAGCAGTGTTGCAGGAGTTTGGGGGCATGTTCACCGGGAAACCAAGGAGCACCCACCTGGTACAGCACCAGGTGGATACAGGACCCCAAAGGCATATCAGGCAGGCCCCTTATAGGGTGCCTGACAGAGTCAAACAGACTGAGGGAAGAGGTACAGGAGATGTTGGAACTAGGGGTGATTCTAGAGTCCAACAGTCCCTGGGCCTCACCAGTGGTGTTGGTGCCAAAGAAGGATGGCAGCAACATGTTATGTGTGGATTACAGGAAATGAAATAGTTACACAGAGTCGGATGCTTACCCCATGCCTAGGACAGATGAGGCCCTAGAGCAGCTGGGTGGGGCTAAGTATCTTAAACCATTGATCTTACCAAGGGTTACTGGCAGGTGCCCCTGATTCCTAGTGCTAGAGAGAAGTCAGCCTTTGTGATTCCTTTTGGCTTGTATGAGTTCACAAAGATGCCCTTTTGGATGAAGAATGCCCCAGCGACTTTCCAGAGGCTGGTAGATCATATCTTAGTAGGAACAGGAGGGTTTGCCCTTGCTTACATGGATGATATTGCTATCTACAGCCATTCCTGGCAAGAGCACCTTCAGCATGTCAGGGAGGTGCTGGGCAGACTACAGAGGGCAGGGTTGACCATTTAGCTGAGCAAATGTCAGGTGGATATGGCAGAGGTCTGCTACCTAGGACATAGAGTGGGGAGTGGTAAGATAAGGCCAGAACCTGCCAAAGTGGAAGCTATTCGGGCATGGCCTGCACCTGTTACCAAAAAGCAGGTGAGGGCATTCTTAGGGACAGCAGGGTACTACAGAAAGTTTGTTCCCAGTTATAGTACCATAGCTACTCCCCTCACAGACCTGACAAGGAAGAACAGGCCAGATAAGGCAGTGTGGACACCAGCATGTGAGCAGGCATTTCAGAAATTTAAGGAAGCTTTGGGTGGACCACCTGTGTTAGCCAGTCCAAACTATAGCAAAGAATTTGTTGTGCAGATGGATGCTTCAAACTATGGGGTGGGGGCTGTACTTAGCCAGATTTATTCAGAGGGAGAAGAGCACCCAGTGGTTTATCTCAGTCATAGGCTCCAACCCAGGGAGGAATGCTGTGCAGCGGTAGAAAAGGAATGTCTAGCCATAGTGTGGGCACTACAAAAACTTCAGCCTTATCTGTATAGAAGAAAGTTCACTGTGATGACAGATCACAACCCTCTAACATGGTTAAACAGAGCCAGTCAGCAAAATGCCAAGTTGCTAAGATGGAGTCTGGGGTTGCAAGCATATGATATGTCAGTGCAGCACCGCAGTGGGAGTACCAATGCCAATGCAGATGGGCTCTTAAGACAGGGAATGGGGTGAGGTACATCCAGATAGACCTGACACTCTCAAGTGATGTTTCTCAAGGGGCACTTGAAAAACTTGCTTGAGTTTCCCGGGGGGGAAGAGATGTGACGATTGGGGAGATATGGGCGAAGGCTGCCAGCCTAGTCAAATAGAATTTGATATATAATTCTACCAACTGTATAAATAAATGTAAAATACAGGCTTGTGTTTTTAAATGTAGGAAAACACTGTGAAATGTGGAACTGCAAAATATGTGACAACATTGCAGTCTAATGGCCCAGTGAAGCATGTTGTATCCTTTCATGTTAGAATTCGTCCCGAAGGCGGTTGGATGAAGATTTCATGCCCATTGATTTAGGCTAAAGTTTATGACTAGAATTTAGATAGGGAAGGTGTTTTTATTGCTTTAGTTTCTGTTAGTATATACATGTGAAATGTCTTGTATCGTATGTTTCTGATGAGGTGTTAGATTGTTAAATAATGCAGTTTGTGGCCTGAGAACTCAGATCAGGTGTTAAGATGATGCAGTATGAATACTGGGAAAACCTAAGTGTCAAAAATGATGTAATTCTGGGAGGGCCTTAGAGACATGTTTGTTAGTAATGTTTAAATACTATTTCTCACAAGAGATGAGGAGCATTTTGATCTGGACATCTAACTTATCAGCACTCTGCTTATGCTCACATGTAAGTTTTTAGCACTGTGATATCTTGTAGGAATAAGTAAAGCTAGTAAAGATTAATTAGGTATTTTTCTTTGAAACCAGACCTGTCCTACTGTATTATTTTAAGTTTCTGTGTGATCTGTGAACTCTTAGATGTCTCTCTGGTGTAGTAGATTTGTCTTGTGTTTCAATTATTTATTAAATATTTTTAAAACCTTCTACCTGCGGCTGCTTTGTGTAGAGATAAGATGTCCTTCATGGATGCATCTGCAGTCATAACAACTGGGTTGTCCTGTCGTCAGGCAGCCCTTCAGTCGGCCGGATTCCAAAGTCCGGGTCCGGCTTCGGCTGATGTCGCACTTCACCCGACGTCATCTCTGTTGGTCTTCGGGTATAAAAGCATCAGCCGACGCCATTTTCTCCAGTCTTTCTTGCCGCGTGGCGCCCGAAGCAGAAGCTGTTCGCAAGTGCCGGTCGGTCGGATCCAGAGATTACTTCTGCGAATACTACTTGAAGACTTCTAAAGCTAAGTACCCGTTGGGGACTCTTTCTTGCCTCAGCCGATGTCAGAAAAAGTTAATAATTGTTTAACCTGTGGGAAACAAATACCTCATAAAGATTTCCACTCTTACTGCCTGCCTTGCTTAGGCCCAGCCCACGGCGTAGTAGCCTCTTAGTCCTGTGCTTCTTTCAACCGGCGAGCTTAGGCGTCGGTCGGAGTTGCAGAACAGTTTTTCGGTTCTGATTTTGCGTACATTATGCCGTCGGATCCTCCGACTCGCATTCTGCCAAAACGCAAAGAAAAGACCGACACTCGCGGTCCGGTTTCGTCGAAACCATGGTTAAGCAAACGCGAGTGTCTCGGTTTCGGCGAAACCGAGAAAACTGACAAAATACAGCTGAATCTACTTCTACAACTGAGGTCCCTGCTAACACTCTTGAATCGGCCTCAGAAATTTTACCCACTACGGTGCTTACCACTGACTTATCAGACACCATTCCCTTGGATGTCTCTACCCCAGCACGTGGTGCTGCTAGGCCTCCAGCAGCCATGTCCATTAAGGCCTTCGCCAGGGCTAAAGCAGCCAAGACTACTAAAACAGTGCCTGTTAAACCCCTCAACCAGGCCCTCTTCCAGTTCTCAAATGCTTACTTTGGCAGAAGATTTAATTTCATTAATTAGAGGATCTCAATCTCACCCAGACAGGGCCTCTCAGCCCCCAGAGAAGAGACCTAGGGCAGAGCCCCATGAGCCAGTGTCCTCTGATGATTCTGCTGATGAATCAGACATAGCTGACCAGCCAGAGGCTCCTTTCTCCAATTTTGAAGATTCTGATGCTGAAGAATCCATTCCAGCTGCTTCCCACCAGAAGAATTCTCCTTTGGGAACCTTGCATGCCATGCGAGAACAGTTCCAATGGCAGCAACAGGATTTTCAGACTCAGGAAAAGACTTAGGACCTTTTGCACCTTCCACAGCACAGGCCCTTAGCTATACCTCCTGTTCTCTCTGTGGTGGATGATGCTTTCAATGATGTCTGCTCCGCTCCAGATTCTTTACCCCAGCCCCTGCCAAACCAGACAGATTTTACAGGGTGCCAGATACTCATCACCACCTTTACAAGGCCCCTCTTGCAGATCCCGAAACTATTTCCCAGGGTCCCAAGGCAGTAGCCGCGACCATAGCTAAAAACCCTGTTCCTTCTGAAAGGGAAGCAAGGTCATTAGACAGATGGGGTAAAAGGTTTACACTTCAGCCACTCTCTCAGCTAGAGCTTTAAACTGTCAGTTTCACATGATACAATACCAAGAGTTTATGCTTGATCAGTTAACTAAAAAGCTAACCACTGATGAATCTCTTGATAAGAAATATGTATTAGAAATGGTAAATAACATACAGCAAGTTAGTAACCACTCTTTAAAATGTGGCTATGATGCACTGGAGGCTTCATTTAGATCAGCCATGACTGGCACTGTAATTAGAAGGCATGCATGGCTAAAGGAGCAAGCTTTACGGATCATGTTAAATCTAAATTGCTAGATGCTCCTATGGATAAAACAAGTTTGTTTGGTACACCTGCCCAGCAGGTTATGAAGAAAATGGAAGAAAAGGCAAAATCAGTCCAGACAGTTAAAGATTTCTTGCAGGTTCAACCCCAAGGTTTAGCAGGAACTGGCCTGCCAAAATTGGTCCTTTCCTGACTCCACAAGACCTCAAAGGGGCAGGAATAGACGTTCCAGAGGCAGAAACCAATCCAGAGGAGGTGCCTACAGAGGACGGCAGTGGCAAGGTAACAACAGAGGCACAGACTCAACACCTGCCACTACATCAACACAGCCACAGTGACTTAATCCTAAACCCGCCTACCAGGGAACAAATAGCAGCTCCTCTAGGCGGAAAGCTAACCTTATTTTCAAAAAACTGGCACCACATAACAAAGGACAAGTGGATTTTATGAACCATAGATCAAGGTTACCGGTTCCACTTCCACACTTTACCAGACAAAAGAGGAATGCCAAATCTACCTCCAAATCAAAAGACAGAGGCTCTACAACAGATAATGGAGTTAGCAAACATGAGAGCTGTGGAGAAAGTGCCAACAGCAGAGCAAGGAAAGGGTTCTACTCCAGACTATTCCTAGTTCCAAGAAAGGAAAAAGTTGGAGACCAATTCTAGACCTGTCCACCCTGAATACTTACATCATTGTCCCAAAATTCAAAATGCTGACCCTACAGCAACTTCTTCCCATGCTGGGCAAGGAGTGTTGGCTGGTAACTCTAGATCTCAAGGAGGCATACCTGCACGTCCCCATTCGACCAATCTGCAGAAGATACCTCAGATTTCTTGCAGGATCAGAGCACTATCAATTCTCAGCATTGCCCTTTGGCTTATCTACTGCCCAGAGTATTCACAAAATGCCTGGCATCAGTAATCGCCCATTGCAGACTGCAGGGAATTCAAATTTATCCATACCTGGACGACTGCCTGATACAAGGAGACAACAAAAGCAAGCTGACAACAGATTTACAAAGGGTCATTTACTTGCTTCAAGCACTGGGATACACAGTCAATTTACAAAAGTCAAGACTGATACCATCCCAGACAAGGACTTTCCTGGGGCGGAATTGGACACAGTAAGACAAATGGCATTCCTAACTACAGAAAAACAAAAGAACTCCCTCTTTACTTCTTGGCACTAACAAAACTGAACAAGTTAACAGCAAGAAAGGTACTGCAGGCCTTGGGTTTCATGGCATCATGCATAATCTTGGTTCCATTTGCCAGACTACATATGAGAAAACTACAGTGGTACCTAAAGAATTTATGGTCCCAACACAGACACAGCCTAGAAACGGAAATCCCACTAATACCATGCTTAAAACAGGAGTTCCTATGGTGGGCTCAGGCATGCCAGTCAAACCCAGGCCTGCCCTTTACGGAAGGGTCAAGCAAGCCAGACCATCACAACAGATGCTTCAGACCTAGGATGGGGGCATATGCTGGACAAATGCGTGCAAGGATTGTGGACACAGGACCAACTTCACCTGCACATCAACCTAAAAGAAATGCTGGCAGTAAAACTGGCAATCCAAAGTTCAGACCATTTCTCAAGGAGGACCACTTGATGATAAGGACAGACAACACCACAGTCATGTGGTACATCAACAAACAGGGAGGCACTCATTCTTACCCCTATGCAGAATGACTTTGGGCTGTGGACCCTGGCACTCAGCTACAACATCCAGTTACAGGCAATATTTGTGCCAGGAAAGAAAACTCTCTAGCAGATATGTTAAGCAGGACCACATCGGATGCCCACGAATGGCAGCTGCAGGATATCTTCAAGACCATCTCGAAGAAATGGGGAATGCCTCAGATAGATCTATTCGCATCACCTTTCAATCACCAGCTCAAAAATTCTGCACAAGGACATTCCACCCACTAGTATGGAAAGTGGACTCGCTCTCCTTCAGCTGGAAAGGCCTACCAGCATATGCATTCCCACCTCTTCCCTTGATACACAAGGACTACTAAAAATCAAGGAGGAACGTCCAAGGATAATCCTGATAGCTCCAAACTGGCCAAGACAGCATTGGTACCCACTGCTGAGGAGCATGTCTCGGAACAATATGTGGCCAATACCCTGATGCCTTTGATGCTAACTCAGAACAACTTCAGCACCATGCATCCAAACCTAAAAACGCTGCAACTGACTGCATGGAACATCACATAGCAGCTGCTAATACAGAACTTTCACAAAGAGTTAAAGACATTATTCTTGAAGCACGCAGGCCTTCAACTAGAAGGAATTATGCTGGGAAATGGAAAAGGTTTGTCATTTGGAGTTCTGAAAGAGGAAAAGATGTATCAAACATAGATATGCCTAACATTCTGGAGTATCTGGTCGAACTACTTGATTCAGGCCAGTACTACTCCTCAATCAAGATTTATGCATTAGCTATTTCAGTAGAATACAGCTTTGATCCACCTGTTTTTCACACCCTTTGCTCAGGCAGTTCCTCAGAGGAATCAAGAATGTAAAACCTCCAAGGAAACCACCATTGCCAGCTTGGGACTTGAACTTTGTGCTAGAAAAATTGACACTATCACCTTTTGAACCAGCAGCAACAGCAGACCTACAACACCTGTCATGGAAAACTGCTTTCCTACTGGCAATTACTTCAGCAAGGAGGGTTTCAGAACTACAGGCCTTAATGGCAGTGCAACCCTTTCTAATCTTCCACCAAGATAGAGTGTCCATGAGGACTAATCCTACATTTATGCCTAAGGTGGTATCCAGAGTGTCTTTAAACCAAGCAATCCACCTACCTACCTTCTTTCCCAACCCACAAAACAGAGGGAAAGAATACTGCATACCTTGGATGTACATAGACAGCTACGCTACTACTTGGACAGAACAAAAATAGCAGAAAGACTGACCAACTTTTGTAGCCTATGCAACAGGAAGGGAAGGAAAAGCTATTTCCAAACAGACAATCTCCAAATGGATAGGAAATTGCATGATTCTGTTACTCCTTCCATGGAAAACCAATTCCACAGAACATAAGACCTCATTCTACAAAGGCAACAGCCACTACCACAGCCTTCTGTGGCTACCAAAGACATTATTGAGGCTACTTGGACCTCCGTGCATACATTTGCCAAGCATTATAATTTACCTCTATATTCCAGATCCCGAGCAGGGTTTGCCACTGCTGTTCTGCAAGGGATCCTAAACACACCATAATCTACTTTTATCCTCCTCCCTAGTTGGCTATGGTATTCTACCCAGTTGTTATGACTGCAGATGCATCCATGAAGGACATAGTACAGTTTTGTACCTACCATAAATGTAGATGTCCGAATTGGATAGCATCTGCAGTCACCCTCCTCCTTCCCTCTGTGGTACTCCTAGGGTGTTTACCCTTCTAATAGCTAGCTAGTGGGGATTTCTTTCATGGTGTATTTGTTTGTATTTATGTACATACATGCTTATTTTTGTGTTTACCTCTATCTTTTGGAAACATTGGCATCTATCCAAAATTTTTAGCCTTCTATAGGGCTTCTGGCATCTGGGGCAAGAAACACTGAAGAAAATGGCGTCGGCTGATGCTTTTATACCCGAAGACCAACAGAGATGACGTCGGGTGAAGTGCGACATCAGCGGACCCAGACTTTGGAATCCGGCCGACTGAAGGGCTGCCTGACGACAGGACAACCCAGTTGTTATGACTGCAGATGCTATCCAATTCGGACATCTACATTTATGGTAGGTACAAAACTGTACTTTCTAGAGTACATTGCATATTTATATAGAGTTTATTGTAATAAGCCACTCTGATAAGCCTTAGACTGTATAGTCACATTACCATTGGATATTAATATTGCACAGTAATAATTGGACACCCTTTTAAGGGCCTTTTAGTAGCTGATATTATTAACTGGGTGGTGGCAGTAATTACTACCGTATAGTCTTGGTAAAGGGGCACAGCTGGAGAATCTGCGTCAGCCTTTCCCAGGAGTGTCTGTAAAGTGTATAAATACTTATCTCAAAGTGTGTGTATGTTGTGTCAGCTACTTGGGCGGGGACACAAAGCACTGGTTGGACAGAGGGGGTACTGGAGGTTTTAGCTTGCCCAGTTAGGCTGGGACCTAGACCCTATAGCTGTGCCAATGGGGAGTCTTACTGGGGACCTGGTGAGCAAGGGAGCAGCCAGCCCCAGACTGACTGAGATCTCTGTGTGCACTTAAGGGAAATCGTGCTTTACTGTGTGTATTAGTTATCCTTTCTTCTTCTAGGAGACGACCTCCCTGGTGTTAGTGGTGAGGATTGAGGCTCCTTAATTGCGGGCCAGGGCATGGTCGTCACAGTACATACCAGACGTGGCATTGTACTCAATGATAAGTCTGATGAATGCCAAATACAGTGTAAGAATGACTTCCTTGGACCTAGATGCCATATCTTTGTTTATAAATTGCACAACAAAGAAGGTCAAAGTCTGTGTACCCCTAGGTCCCTGACTACTGGGTAAGCTCTAAGAGGTGTGTTGTCAATATGATAGATACCTGGGGTGGGTGACTTCCCAAAGGATACTATTATGCATTTCTTGGCATTTAGTTTTAGTCCATGGCTCTGACACCAGTTGTTTGTCTGTTCAAGCCCTTCCTGGAAAACATTTTTGTTAGTGTTGGATTTAGTGACAGTTCCTAATTTGCAATCATCTGCAAATTTAGTCAGCCAGGGACCATTGACATTGGCCTTGACTTCAGAGAAGTAAATGCCAAAAAGGAGTGGTCCAAGGACTTATCCCTGAGGGACTCCAGTTGTGACTAGTCTCTTTGTAGAGGTGGAATCCCTGATTCTAACTTCCTGGAGCCTTTCTGTGAGCCAATTGACTATCCACCGGGTGACGTATGGTTTGTACCTAAGCTCTTGAGTTTGTCAACAATGCCTGAGTGGGGTATTGTGTCAAATGCCTTGGCCAGTTGAAGGTAGGCAGTGTAAACTATTTTGCCCTCATCCATTGCTTTGGTGACCTCAAAGAAGTCCACCAGGTTGAGCAGGCATGACCTACCCTTGGTGAAACCAAACTGAGTTGGGTCTAGCATCTGGAGGTTTACTATATCAGTACTGATAGTTTCCATGATCATTCTTTCCATGGCTTTGCATATAGGACTATTGAAGCGTGTCCATCTGTAGTTTCCAGGGTCTGTAGATGGCCCACCTAACATACTCATGGTTCTTCTAGTCAAGTCCTGTATGGGTTTTATTATCAGAAGAATAAGAAGCATAATTCCCTTTTGTTTGATAGTTCACCTTTTGTTGGAAAAACTTTTGTATTTCCTCCTTAGCACATTCTGCTTCAAAAAATTACATTGATCATCCAGGAAAAAAAATATATTCTGAAGATAGTTAGATACAGCAGCTTGAATCTCATACCTGCTTCTTGACATTCCCTGATTGTTGGAATAAATTTACTCTTTTGCCTGGTGTACAGTGAGTAATCATTTTCCACAAACACTCTGCTGTCTTTAACTTCTAGTACTTTGGCATTCTGCCACAATTTTGTCAGAATCATCTCTTTCTTCTGGTAAGAGTGCATCTTTACAGTTAGGTCTTTGGCTGTTATCTCATAGCCAGTTGCTTATTTGTGCTTTCATGAAATGAACACTCTTTTCCTTCTAGTTTCTCTGGTACAGAAGAAAATCTCAGGTTTTCCCTACGAGTTCAGTGTTACATTTATTTTAATCAGCTCTGACCACATTTGAATTATTCCAGTCTGGTGGACCCCAGCCATTAACAAACTTTACAATAAGAGGAGAAAGCTATTACATGATAGAACAAAATCCATAAAAGGGAAGTCACCCCTGATCATTATTAGTAAAAAAATACGAGCACTCATAAAATCAGCTAAGGCCAATTTTGAGAGAAAAATTGCCATGGATTCAAAGGACAATCATAAGGCCTTTTTCAGATATGTTAGGAACCTGGGTGGAAACTCCCAGATATGCTCAGAATTAGTCCAAAATGATACAAAAATCACTGAACCCACAGACATTGCCAACATACTGGCAGACAGGTTCAGTGCAAACTTCACCCCCCTCCCCGGGTAAAGGAGAGATAACTATCCCAGTGGAGTGTAGCCTCCCAGACATCTCAAATGCGCAGGGGAAAGCTGCTCTCTCTAAAGCTAAAAACACAGCATCAATGGGACCGGATGGTGTCCCCGGCTGTGTGCTACATGAGCTAAATGAGGAATTAAACCCGCACATAAGGCAGCTGTTTAATTTCAGCCTTACCACAGGATACGTGCCCAAGGAGTGGCGTACGGCAACTGTGGTCCCACTCCACAAAGGCGGTGCCTCTACAGACCCTGGTAATTACCGCCCCATAAGCTTAACAAGTGTAGTCTGCAAAGCTATGGAGAGGATCATAATGGAGCTCATAAACAAAGATATAGGGGACTTGCAGACATTGGACCCGACCCAGTTTGGCTTCGTCAAGGGAAGATCATGCCTTTTGAACTTGGTCGACTTTTTCGAAACAGTCACCAAGGCCATTAATGAGGGAAAGGAAGTCCATACAACCTACCTTGACCTTGCAAAGGCTTTCGACACAATACCCCACTCGGGTATTGTAGAAAAACTTACCAGCTTAAATGTAAACCCATATGTCACAAGATGGGTTGCAAACTGGCTTAAGGACAGAACCCACAGGGTTAGAGTTGCTGGCGCTATGTCAGACTCCAAGCCGGTCACAAGTGGTGTCCCACAGGGCTCGGTCCTTGGCCCCTATTGTTGGCATCTACTTCTCAGAAGTACAGACCAACATGGGAGGACTTTGGCTGACAAAGTTTGCAGGCGACTGCAAACTGGGCCATAGTGGAAAGATGCATCGGACACGGATATCCTTCAGAAGGGACTCACGGAAACAGATAGCTGGTGCCAGAGCCATGGCCTGAAGTTAAACACCAAAAAATGTATAGTCATACCCTTTGGGAAAAACAAGGTAACCCCAAGCTACCATATAGGTGGCAATCCACTAAGCACAGAAGAGGTTATCAGGGACCTGGGGACCCAGGTTGACAGTGGCCTTTCTTTTGACACTCACGTTGCTAAAGTGGTTAGAAAGACCTTCTACATTGCCCACCTGATCATGAAGGGATTCACATCCAGATCTAGTGAAGTCATTGTTCCCCTGCACTCTTCACTTATCAGACCAATGATCGAGTACAATGCCCCATTCGGGATGTATCTCACCCGACATCTGCAGCAATTGGAGAGACCCAAAAGTTCCTCACCAAAAGGATAAAGGGACTCCAAAATCTGTCATATGCTGCCAGATTGAAGAAACTCCAGCTCTATTCAGTCGCATACCGTCTGCTCAGAGGTGACATGTGCCTGACATACAAGGCCATGTCCAACCCAGAATTAATGGACATGCTCCACCTCAAAAAATCCAAATCCACCAAAACCACTAGAGCAAGCGACTTAAACCTTAGCACGAATATAAATAGGACGTGCTGGAGGGATAGATTTATCACTCAGAGACTCCCTATGCTGTGGAATAAAATCCCGGTCCATGTGAGGCAGAGCACCTCGCTGGCTCTGTTCAAAAGAAATCTTGACCTGTGGATGGGAGATCGTAGGTTTACCCCGGGAATCATCTCTGTGTCACTGCTGGACAGAGGCACAACAAACTAATGGGCACAATATTTTTTCATATAAGGGGTGGCGTAAGACACAAAAATTTGGGCTAGGCTTATAAATGCCTTAGGGCAGATAGCCTAGTATAAACCTATGAACCTATTCTTCTAGATTACTGGAAGCCATGTCTTCTACCAAATCTGGAGCTTGAACTGTTTTTTGCTGTATAGCTACAGGATTCTCCCAGTCGGTGTTTTCTGCGCACCTTTTATGAGTGATTTTCTTACGGGTTCTCTAAATTGCTTCTTTGCTGGCATACAGGCAGTGCACTTACTAGCCAGTAACTGAAATTTACCCAGAAAGACAAATTTGCTGGTTCTCTTTTCTGAGTTTCTGTTTTTACATTGAGATAGCTGAAGTTAAGCTGTTACTCAGTGTGCAGTCATCTTGTAAGTCAAAGCATTTAATAGCATTGATCACATGGAAATTTTGAACATTTTAAAAGAATCAAGGTGGGCGAAAAATAAGAATAGTGAGGACATTTTTTGAAAATTCTTGTGTGTCTGTGATGGTGAATGGATGGGTAGGAAAAAAGATAAGTCAGGGAAGGGGGTAAACCAGGCCGTCCATTGAGCATCTGGCTGTTTGTGATGGTAATGAATGTAATTATACAAAAATGTAAATCAAGCGAAGAGGATGGTAGTTGAAAAGTTAAGGAAGGGATAAAGTTACCTTTAATGTTAACTTATGCAGATGATTTGGTCTTAGTAGCCAAAAATAAACATGGCATGAAATACATAATTTATAGAACAGAACATTTTGGGTACAATAGGATTACATTTAAATAAGTCAAAAAGTATGGGATTTGGAGATGCGGTAAAAATGTCAGGCTTTTTTTTTTTTTTACCAGAAGTGAAAAAAGACCCAGAAAGTGCATAAGAATTGATAAATATTATCAGTAGAACAGGGGAATTTGAAGCTTCCATATCGGGAATCTGTTTTACAGCAAAACAACTAAGACTGGGGTTGGGGGCATGATAGGTTTATTGATTAGTACTAGGCTAGCTGCCGTTGTTGGTCATTTTTGGCCTGGCCAATTACCCCATGTGAGGATTAAGCCTTGCACCTTGTGTGTGTGGGGTAAGCACCTTAAACATTATGCCAGCCTCCCTCCCCTTAATGGTTAGGGTGCTTGCCTCACAGGTGCAAGGTGCATGGTTTGACTGTCACCCTTGAGGGAAATTCTCCAGGCCTGGAGTAGTCCATGGGGGAAGTTAGCCTAGAACTTACTAATGAGCCTACTGTATGCAAAACAGAGGATATTTAACAAAATTGAATCAGAAGATGGAGAGACAAAGGGGGCAGGTGAAGACTTAAGGAGAATTGGGTTTTGGAATCAGGTGGTAAGCAGAGATAACTCCAAAACTAAAGACAACTATATTTATAAGGGGATTGTAATTACAGCAAAACAGAGTGAAATCCAAAAATAGATACAGAAGTTCCTGCCAATAGAAACAGAAAAGGAGAATAATACAGCAGCATGTAAATGGAGGAGATTACAAAAGGAACCAAGGTAATTGTGAAATTGTGTGAAAAGTTGGGATGAATTAAAGGAAGAATTCAATATGCGAACAGGTGATGAGTTTATTTACATGAATCTGATAACAGAATGGAAGAAAACATGGTGGTCAACAGTAGTTCTTGTGGAAAGACCTAGCGTGATAAGAGTTTCTAACTGAAGGTAGAACAGACAGGGCTGCAAACTTAAAGGTAATAAATAGATAGTACTGAATATTAACTGAAAGTATAGGAATCAGGGAGAAAAATTAAAGTACAAATAAAATAATTTGTTGGGAGGACAGTTAATAGTGCAGCAGTGAGGAGAAATATGTAGAGCTCCCAGATATGCAATTAACTCTAGAAGATTCCGCATTTTTTTTCATGGAAATGGTTGCACAGAAACGTTTATACCTTGAGTAGGATGTCAAACATTTTATACGGTGTTGATGCAGTGTTGCAGGTGTGATATAGTAGAGAGAGGGGAGACTGAGAATACACATTTTGCGGCTGTAGCAAGTTAGCAGCTTGGATAGATGAATTGCAGATAGCATATATTATTTGGGATAAGAAGATGAAAGTAACAAAAGAGTTAATTTTACTGAGTTGGGACCCTACTTTAAAATGCCAGGATACAGCCAGGCACTTATAACTTCATTATTGTTGATAGGGAAAAAGTGATAACTAGGAGGCAGAAATCTAAGGAGGAACCTACATTGCTGGTAGTGTGCATGTGTGTGCCTTCCGTGGAAGGTTGGGTGCCGGGCTGGCAACTTGACACCGTAAAAAACTCTACTGTCAGTCATGAGTGGACAGGTGATCCGCTGTGGCAACTCCTAACCAGGAAAAGCCGAAAGAAGAAGAAAATGGTGTTTGGAAGAGAACAAATAGTAATAGAACAATGGAGTCAAATTCTAAAAAAAATACGAAAGCTAACAGATTGTGGGTGTTTTAGTTTTTCCTAAGAAAAAGGATATATACGTTAATCACCTACATTTTAGAAAAGCTATTATAATTTGGTGGTGAGTATGTGTTCCCAAGTTGTATGGAAACTGGTGAGTATGTGTTCCCAAGTTGTATGGAAACTGAATTATTGGGTATCTGTTTTTTTGTGGGCAGCAAGGTTGAATCTAGTTGAAACAGTGATATTTTATAACGTAAAAAAAAGGTGTGGTTGAATTTGTATGTATATTAGATAACAAAGTTAACTGGATTTTGGGGACTTTTCCTGGGCAATTGTTTTGATATTCCCCTCCAAATAAAAGCATTCCAATTTTTACAAAGCCATAAGAAAAAAAATCTACTCGATTTTCAGTGTACCAGTGATCACTTTTCTGCCACTGAATAAAGCAAACAATAAGTATTGAATTATTATAAAGAAAACATATTCCAGTGATAGTAGGATTCAAGAGTGCATCAATTCTAATATAACCCTGTGATATTAGCATAACAGACCTTTCCAAGTAATCACGGTGTGACAATGCCCCTTGGGTGTCCTTCAAGGCAGGAATGCCCCTCCTGCTCAATCCCATCCCCAGAGTGATCCTTATTGGATTATACAGGTGTGTGTGTGTGTGTGTGTGTGTGTGTGTGTGTGTGTGTGTGTGTGTGTGTGTGTGTGTGTGTGTGTGTGTTACTGACTGCCTGTTCCATGCAGGATTTATTGCATTCTGTCTTGTGATCAGAGCAGCTACCCAGTCTGTAGAGGCATGTCATATTGGAGTTAGACCCTCCACCTTCCCTTTCACCACTCGGGATCTTTACTTACTCCTTCAGAAGTGAGTGACCTAACTAAATGTCGCTCCTTGCACCCCATATTAGGTTCATACAGAATTCCAGCTCATACCTCTCAAATTCTTAGCAAAATAATTTTACATAAAGACAAAAATAATAAGGGGGAGTAATGGCCTAGAATTAGGGACTATTTTTAAATCTCTCTTACCACTTAAAAAAATTAACAGGACCACCTGGTTTTGCACCAACATGCATTTTGTGAGCAACTATGAAATTAAGGTGTTTATTGAAATGTAAGAGGTAGGCTACTACGTCGGCTTTGTTGAAGAGTCTTAACCCACTGTATGCACAGTAGTAAGTGCTGTCCAAACCCCGCCCAACACACCGAACCAGGTGATATTTTACTATGTTGTGAATAAACATTCTGTTTTACTCGTCTGCATGAATATTTATCCAGGATTGTCAGCATCCGTTAAGCAGATTGTATGGACATTATTTTACTGTTGCCTGAACCCACATCACATCTTAAAGACAACTCATTACATGTAACTCTTCTTGTCCTTAATAAATGCACTCATTATTTATCTGTTCCCTCATCCGTATACATACACAAATTTTCACTGGTGCATGGTTATGTTCGAGCAAAATTCGATGCAAGCATTAGACAATTTTAGGTGTATTCTACAATACTATGAAAAAGTGTAACCAGGTACAAATAATGTACCTGGCTACACCACCAAATATACAACAGTGGTACACTTAAAGTATACGTATCTTTATATAATATAAAATAATTCTAGTTTTGATCATATGACACACAATTTAACAATCGACACATACTGCAGTTGTGTGGAGTGAAATAAATAAAATTACCCCAATTCCTGAAACTCATATGACTGCCCCAGAATTGTACACCATTGCTTACATGGATGATATTGCTATCTACAGCCATTCCTGGCAAGAGCACCTTCAGCATGTCAGGGAGGTGCTGGGCAGACTACAGAGGGCAGGGTTGACCATTTAGCCGAGCAAATGTCAGGTGGATATGGCAGAGGTCTCCTACCTAGGACATAGAGTGGGGAGTGGTAAGATAAGGCCAGAACCTGCCAAACTGGAAGCTATTCGGGCATGGCCTGCACCTGTTACCAAAAAGCAGGTGAGGGCATTCTTAGGGACAGCAGGGTACTACATAAAATTTGTTCCCAGTTATAGTACCATAGCTTCTCCCCTCACAGACCTGACAAGGAAGAACAGGCCAGATAAGGCAGTGTGGACACCAGCATGTGAGCAGGCATTTCAGAAGCTTAAGGAAGCTTTGGGTGGACCCCCTGTGTTAGCCAGTCCAAACTATAGCAAAGAATTTGTTGTGCAGGTGGATGCTTCAAACTATGGGGTGGGGGCTGTACTTAGCCAGATTTCTTCAGAGGGAGAAGAGCACTCAGTGGTTTATCTCAGTCATAGGCTCCAACCCAGGGAGGAATGCTGTGCAGCGGTAGAAAAGGAATGTCTAGCCATAGTGTGGGCACTACAACAACTTCAGCCTTATCTGTATGGAAGAAAATTCACTGTGATTACAGATCACAACCCTCTAACATGGTTAAACAGAGCCAGTCAGCAAAATGCCAAGTTGCTAAGATGGAGTCTGGGGTTGCAAGCATACGATATGTCAGTGCAGCACCGCAGTGGGAGTACCAATGCCAATGCAGATGGGCTCTCAAGACAAGGAATGGGGTAAAGTACACCCAGATAGACCTGACACTCTCAAGCGATGTTTCTCAAGGGGCACTTAAAAAACTTGCTTGAGTTCTCCGGGGGGAAGAGATGTGACGATTGGGGAGATATGGGTGAAGGCTGCCAGCCTAGTCAAATAGAATTTGATATATAATTCTACCAACTGTATAAATAAATGTAAAATACAGGCTTGTGTTTTTAAATGTAGGAAAACACTGTGAAATGTGGAACTGCAAAATATGTGACAACATTGCAGTCTAATGGCCCAGTGAAGCATGTTGTATCCTTTCATGTTAGAATTCGTCCCGAAGGCGGCTGGACGAAGATTTCATGCCCATTGTTTTAGGCTAAAGTTTATGACTAGAATTTAGATATGGAAGGTGTTTTTATTGCTTTAGTTTCTGTTAGTATATACATGTGAAATGTCTTGTATCGTAAGTTTCTGATGAGGTGTTAGATTGTTAAATAATGCAGTTTGTGGTCTGAGAACTCAGATCAGGTGTTAAGATGATGCAGTATGAATACTGGGAAAACCTAAGTGTCAAAAATGATGTAAGTTTGGGAGGGCCTTAGCGACATGTTCGTTAGTAATGTTTAAATACTATTTCTCACAAGAGATGAGGAGCATTTTGATCTGGACATCTAACTTATCAGCACTTTGCTTATGCTCACATGTAAGTTTTTAGCACTGTGATATCTTGTAGGAATAAGTAAAGCTAGTAAAGATTAATTAGGTATTTTTCTTTGAAACCAGACCTGTCCTACTGTATTATTTTAAGTTTCTGTGTGATCTGTGAACTCTGAGATGTCTCTGTGGTGTAGTAGATTTGTCTTGTGTTTTAATTATTTATTATTAAATATTTTTAAAAGCTTCTACCTGCGGCTGCTTTGTGTAGAGATAAGTTCTAGAGTACATTGCATATTTATATAGAGTTTATTGTAATAGGCCACTCTGATAAGCTTTAGACTGTATAGTCACATTACCATTGGATATTAATATTGCACAGTAATAATTGGACACCCTTTTAAGGGCCTTTTAGTAGCTGATATTATTAACTGGGTGGTGGCAGTAATTACTACCGTATAGTCTTGGTAAAGGGGCACAGCTGGAGAATCTGTGTCAGCCTTTCCCAGGAGTGTCTATAAAGTGTATAAATACTTATCTCAAAGTGTGTGTATGTTGTGTCAGCTACTTGGGCATAGACACGAAGCGCTGGTTGGAAAGAGGGAGTACTGGAGGTTTTAGCTTGCTCAGTTAGGCTGGGACCTGGACCCTATAGCTGTGCCAATGGGGAGTCTTACTGGGGACCTGGTGAGCAAGGGAGCAGCCAGCCCCAGACTGACTGAGATCTCTGTGTGCACTTAAGTGAAATTGTGCTTTATTGTGTGTATTAGTTATCCTTTCTTCTTCTAGGAGACAACCTCCCTGGTGTTAGTGGTGAGGATTGAGGCTCCTTGATTGCGGGCCAGGGCATGGTCGTCACAGTACATACCAGAGGGGGCATTGTACTCAATGATAAGTCTGATGAATGCCAAATACAGTGTAAGAATGACTTCCTTGGACCTAGATGCCATATCTTTGTTTATAAATTGCGCAACAAAGAAGGTCAAAGGTTAGATTACTGTCTGCGTACCCCTAGGTCCCTGACTACTGGGTAAGCTCTAAGAGGTGTGTTGTCAATATGATAGATACCAGGGGTGGGTGACTTCCCAAAGGATACTATTATGCATTTCTTGGCATTTAGTTTTAGTCCATGGCTCTGACACCAGTTGTTTGTCTGTATCAGCCCTTCCTGGAAAACATTTTTGTTAGTTTTGGATTTAGTGACAGTTTCTAATTTGCAATCATCTGCACATTTAGTCAGCCAGGGACCATTGACATTGGCCTTGACTTCAGAGAAGTAAATGCCAAAAAGGAGTGGTCCAAGGACTTATCCCTGAGGGACTCCAGTTGTGACTAGTCTCTTTGTAGAGATGGAATCCCTGATTCTAACTTCCTGGAGCCTTTCTGTGAGCCAGTTGACTATCCACCGGGTGACGTATGGTTTGTACCTAAGCTCTTTAGTTTGTCAACAATGCCTGAGTGGGGTATTGTGTCAAATGCCTTGGCCAGTTGAAGGTAGGCAGTATAAACTATTTTGCCCTCATCCATTGCTTTGGTGACCTCAAAGAAGTCCACCAGGTTGAGCAGGCATGACCTACCCTTGGTGGAACCAAACTGAGTTGGGTCTAGCATCTGGAGGTTTACTATATCAGTACTGATAGTTTCCATGATCATTCTTTCCATGGCTTTGCATATAGGACTATTGAAGCGTGTCCATCTGTAGTTTCCAGGGTCTGTAGATGGCCCACCTAACATACTCATGGTTCTTCTAGTCAAGTCCTGTATGGGTTTTATTATCAGAAGAATAAGAAGCATAATTCCCTTTTGTTTGATAGTTCACCTTTTGTTGGAAAAACTTTTGTATTTCCTCCTTAGCACATTCTGCTTCAAAAAATTACATTGATCATCCAGGAAAAAAAATATATTCTGAAGATAGTTAGGTACAGCAGCTTGAATCTCATACCTGCTTCTTGACATTCCCTGATTGTTGGAATAAATTTACTCTTTTGCCTGGTGTACAGTGAGTAATCATTTTCCACAAACACTCTGCTGTCTTTAACTTCTAGTACTTTGGCATTCTGCCACAATTTTGTCAGAATCATCTCTTTCTTCTGGTAAGAGTACATCTTTACAGTTAGGTCTTTGGCTGTTATCTCATAGCCAGTTGCTTATTTGTGCTTTCATGAAATTAACACTCTGTTCCTTCTAGTTTCTCTGGTACAGAAGAAAATCTCAGGTTTTCCATACAAGTTCAGTGTTACATTTATTTTAATCAGCTCTGACCACATTTGAATTATTATTCTTCTAGATTACTGGAAGCCATGTCTTCTACCAAATCTGGAGCTTGAACTGTTTTTTGCTGTATAGCTACAGGATTCTCCCAGTCAGTGTTTTCTGCACACCTTTTATGAGTGATTTTCTTACGGGTTCTCTAAATTGCTTCTTTGCTGGCATACAGGCAGTGCACTTACTAGCCAGTAACTGAAATTTACCCAGAAAGACAAATTTGCTGGTTCTCTTTTCTGAGTTTCTGTTTTTACATTGAGAAAGCTGAAGTTAAGCTGTTACTCAGTGTGCAGTCATCTTGTAAGTCAAAGCACTTAATAGCATTGATCACATGGAAATTTTGAACATTTTAAAAGAATCTAGGTGGGCTAAAAATAAGAATAGTGAGGACATTTTTTGAAAATTCTTGTGTGTCTGTGATGGTGAATGGATGGGTAGGAAAAAAGATAAGTCAGGGAAGGGGGTAAACCAGGCCGTCCATTGAGCATCTGGTTGTTTGTGATGGTAATGAATGTAATTATACAAAAATGTAAATCAAGCGAAGAGGATGGTAGTTGAAAAGTTAAGGAAGGGATAAAGTTACCTTTAATGTTAACTTATGCAGATGATTTGGTCTTAGTAGCCAAAAATAAACATGGCATGAAATACATAATTTATAGAACAGAACATTTTGGGTACAATAGGATTACATTTAAATAAGTCAAAAAGTATGGGATTTGGAGATGCGGTAAAAATGTCAGGCTTTTTTTTTTTTACCAGAAGTGAAAAAAGACCCAGAAAGTGCATAAGAATTGATAAATATTATCAGTAGAACAGGGGAATTTGAAGCTTCCAGATCTGGAATCTATTTTACAGCAAAACAACTAAGACTGGGGTTGGGGGCATGATAGGTTTATAGATTAGTACTTGGCTAGCTGCCCTTGTTGGTCATTTTTGGCCTGGCGAATTACCCCATGTGAGGATTAAGCCTTGCACCTTGTGTGTGTGGGGTAAGCACCTTAAACATTATGCCAGCCTCCCTCCCCTTAATGGTTAGGGTGCTTGCCTCACAGGTGCAAGGTGCATGGTTTGACTGTCACCCTTGAGGGAAATTCTCCAGGCCTGGAGTAGTCCATGGGGGAAGTTAGCCTAGAACTTACCAATGAGCCTACTGTATGCAAAACAGAGGATATTTAACAAAATTGAATCAGAAGATGGAGAGACAAAGGGGGCAGGTGAAGACTTAAGGAGAATTGGGTTTTGGAATCAGGTGGTAAGCAGAGATAACTCCAAAACTAAAGACAACTATATTTATAAGGGGATTGTAATTACAGCAAAACAGAGTGAAATCCAAAAATAGATACAGAAGTTCCTGCCAATAGAAACAGAAAAGGAGAATAATACAGCAGCATGTAAATGGAGGAGATTACAAAAGGAGCCAAGGTAATTGTGAAATTGTGTGAAAAGTTGGGATGAATTAAAGGAAGAATTCAATATGTGAACAGGTGATGAGTTTATTTACAAGAATCTGATAACAGAATGGAAGAAAACATGGTGGTCAACAGTAGTTTTTGTGGAAAGACCTAGCGTGATAAGTTTCTAACTGAAGGTAGAACAGACAGGGCTGCAAACTTAAAGGTAATAAATAGATAGTACTGAATATTAACTGAAAGTATAGGAATCAGGGAGAAAAATTAAAGTACAAATAAAATAATTTGTTGGGAGGACAGTTAATAGTCTTGTGATCAGAGCAGCTACCCAGTCTGTAGAGGCATGTCATATTGGAGTTAGACCCTCCACATTCCCTTTCACCACTTGGGATCTTTACTTACTCCTTCAGAAGTGAGTGACCTAACCAAATGTCGCTCCTTACACCCCATATTAGGTTCATACAGAATTCCAGCTCATACCTCTCAAATTCTTATTAAAATAATTTTACATAAAGACAAAAATAATAAGGGGGAGTAATGGCCTAGAATTAGGGACTATTTTTTAAATTTCTCTTACCACTTAAAAAATTAACAGGACCACCTGGTTTTGCACCAACATGCATTTTGTGAGCAACTATGAAATTAAGGTGTTTATTGAAATGTAAGAGGTAGGCTACTACGTTGGCTTTGTTGAAGGGTCTTAACCCACTGTATGCACAGTAGTAAGTGCTGTCCAAACCCCGCCCAACACACCGAACCAGGTGATATTTTACTATGTTGTGAATAAACATTCTGTTTTACTCGTCTGCATGAATATTTATCCAGGATTGTCAGCATCCGTTAAGCAGATTGTATGGACATTATTTTACTGTTGCCTCAACCCACATCACATCTTAAAGACAACTCATTACATGTAACTCTTCTTGTCCTTAATAAATGCACTCATTATTTAACTGTTCCCTCATCCGTATACATACACAAATTTTCACTGGTGCATGGTTATGTTCGAGCAAAATTCGATGCAAGCATTAGACAATTTTAGGTGTATTCTACATTCATAATATTTATAACATATACTATGAAAAAGTGTAACCAGGTACAAATAATGTACCTGGCTACACCACCAGATATACAACAGTGGTTCACTTAAAGTATACGTATCTTTATATAATATAAAATAATTCTAGTTTTGATCATATGACACACAATTTAACAATCGACACATACTGCAGTTGTGTGGAGTGAAATAAATAAAATTACCCCAATTCCTGAAACTCGTATGACTGCCCCAGAACTGTACACTAGATTAGTTCTGCTATGTGGGAAACCCAGCTGTAGAGCTCACTATCACTGAAGAGCTGGTGAGCCATTTCAGGAGGGCAGAGATACCCTCATCATGAGGACAGAAACAAAATAAAACTCAAACTGTTGGTCTTGGTCCACCACACTCCATGTCTTGGTTCACCACAGACGCACACAAATGTTAATTTTTTCCCAGCTTTTGCAGGGGGTGAGCCCCCTGCACCCCCTTGTGGGACGAGGGTAAACTACAATTAGACAATGAATATTCAGGATGTTAGAGGTAATTCTGCATATCATGTCAATCATGCATCATTTGCATGCTACATCACAGCCATTAGGCATGTAAATCAATCTGGCCATGCCCTTTCCTTCACAAAATGGCCGGTGGGGTAAGAAAGTTCAGCAAAGCCACTACACCTGCAAGCTACTGTTTAAAAGGTAAATAGAAATGAAAAAACAAATCGGCATAATTGAAGCCTTGTACCTCCCCATGGGACTGCTCAGAAGTGGGCGTGGTCTGTGTGACTGCATGCCACATGGCCATGATGTCATATGCAAATGAGACATGATTGACTGACATGCAGATTTGCCAGTGATATCATGCATACATCAGTTGTTGATTGACACATGGAATGACCCCTACACATGAGATTATGCCTTTGCATTTCTATTGCAAAATTTGCGATGAAACACACGTCTGACAATTTGTGCAAAATATTTATCAACTTTTCTTGACAAAAATATGGAACGAGGTATGAAAATTAGTTAAATTCTGCAACATTATCTTAAACTCTGAGACTAAAACACAGAGGAATCACATACATAGCCGATTTTAGGCACCAGCAAACCCTGAAGTCGCTGTAGGTCCCCCGATCCTAAGGGGCCCCAACCACATCAAGTTGTCTTATTTTGATACTTTGTTACATGTTTGTCAAACCAAGAACAGCTAGGCCAGCAGTTTTGTGTACTAAATAAACCAGAAAGTTAATAATAACTCACAGGATGAAGAATCTTAGGGATTAGCCCTATTTTTTCTTGTTTAAAATTTAAAGATATCTCTAGTCACAGTGACAGTTTTGCCAAGTAGCAGTCAGTTAAGGTGCGTTAAAAGGATACAAAGAAAAGTTGAATGGCATTGCTGAATTTCTTTATTTCTTCCCTTAGTCATCATTTTTCTTCCATTGCTGGATGAAAAGGTTGTTTAAGAAGAAATATCATCTAAAATGCACTTCAGAGCATCTAGAAACTTGTGGCTTTTGGGAAAACTGTAGAGTAATGGAAAATGTGAGAAAAGGAACAAAAAAATAATGCGCATAGTGTAGGGAGCTTGAGATTGGGAGAAATCAAGGCACAGAATTGGAAGATGTGTATGTGGGGGTGGTTGGAAGAGTAGGCAGCAGGGTGTTGGTGTCAAGGAGGCCTTTGTCTATGGCTTCATTTCACTTAAGCTGGTTCTGTGTAGAGGGTTGTTGAAATGTAACATCATTGCAACAAAGTGCCAGTCACTGTGAATGTCCCTCTGTTAGGTGGGCCAACATTGTGTGGTAAATATGCCTGTTGTAATGTAAGAGCATTGTAGCTGCAGGTCATTCTGTGAGTACTACTCTTAAAACTTTGCAGCATGAACTAAATTGTTGCTTAGACTGGGTGCCAGTGACAGGGTGATACTTAGACTGGAAGTGTCCAAGGGGCCCACAACTTGCTGGCGGCCTCCAAAATGCTAACACTGGCTCGGATCACATACATTAGTGTTTGCAAATTTGAGAGTAAATAATTGCATACGTTGACATGTTTTACTGCTAAATTCAGAAATTATGTTGTTGAACATTTGCTCTGTCTCTCATCCCATGGTCAGTAATTACAGTGTTGACAAAGTGCAGTATTTCTTGAAGCCATACTGTCAGCTGAAGAGATTTTCATCTCTTTTGTCTGTTCTTTATAAAATGCGTGATTTTTCAGGCAAAGCATTGAGGATTAAAGTCACTGTATGAAGACATTGGACACTGATTCTAACAAGGATAATGAGCATGCTTTGTTGTGACCCCCCCCCCCAACTTTTTTTAATTTGCCAGTTTAAATGTATATTGGTTTGTATTTTACAATCCATTTTTTTCTTCGCCTATTTTGTAAATGAGTCTATTTATGAGTATGGTGCATAGTGCTGCTTTCTTGGGTGGCTGTGCGCGCGCGCGTTATTATGTATAATAGAAAATATGCACCTCATATTCATCTCAGTTTGTAAGTGTTTTATTAAATAGAATTCTTCATAAGAATGCTTGTCAAGTGCATCATTTCTGTTCTGATTTATTGCTTCCTCGTAATAATAACATAGTGCTAAAAGATATGAATTTATATCGCTTGTTATTCAAATGTTTTCCTCTGGTTTGTTTTTACAGTAGTTCTTTTGCTTGGTATTTTAATATTTCCTGCCGTTTGTTTTTACAGTACTTGTCTATTTCTCCCCTTTCCCTAGCCGTGGTGGTTTTCACTGCTGTTTGTTATAGTTCATATTATGTTGGTTTATTTTCATTACTGCATGTTACACCATATTCATGCTTTACAGCATAAAAGTCTTCAGGTCATTAAAATAGTTAAAATTTATGTGGTAAGTTTATAGTTGTAAGGTATTTTTTTTTACTGTTATATCCATGTAAATTGTTTAATTCGCTTAAAAGTTAGGTCCTACTCAGCTAACGAATACTGATACGGCCAGTGGTGATATGCATCAATATTCATTAAACATTTGTACACGTCATCTGGTGTTGTTTGGGGGGTGGGGTGGACGTGGTTTGGGCGAGCCGAGGCTTGAGGGGTGAGTTCTGGCCTATGGGACACAATTTTGCCAACGCAACTGAGATCTATAGCGAGCTGTTACTTTCAGCGCAACCCATGTTTAAGTTGCTTTGTATACAAAAACTAACAAAATAAAAACTGTAAAATACTAACAAAAATACACCAAGTTCGTCGGTTAGGGTGCGAGATGAAAAGTAGCTGAAGACGGATTTAGGGCGGGATTTGTTACTCCGTAGACAGATGTTTAGCGTTCATAGCTATGAGCATTTCAGAGGATCACGCATCAATTTACTTTTAGAGAATGTTTTGGGGCGCTGCGGGTAGGGTTGCCACCTTTTCAAATGCCCAAAGTGGGACATTGCTGGTACAAACATCAGATTTAGCAGGCCGAAACATACCCATGGCCAGTACAAAGGAAAGAACTTCACTTTTTTGCCTAAATAAAAGCTTATTATTGTAGCATTTTAGTTGCTTATTCTGTTTCTTATGACATTTAGGTGTTTCAGATACAGAATAACTGTTTTATGCAACTATTACACAAAATATAGGAACTAATTTTGTCCTAAAATCTCAGGACATTTGCCATTTTTACAATTTTTTTGCAGGACACAACTGCCGAAAGAGGGAACTGTCCCTCGCAAAGAGGGACAGGTGGTAACCCTAGCTGCGGGCAGGAGCTGTGATAAAGCACAGAAGAACTTACAAAGACGATCTGTATTGTCAAATAGTAGACACATTTTACTGTTTAATAAAAGTAACACCAATCTTTGTAAATGAATGATGTATGTATATCATTTGTGCTAATGGTCAGTGACTATGTTATTTATTTGGCCTGTAGCAGCAGAAGTATTAAATACTTTCGTCAGTTTTATATGGTGCATGTGCTGTGTATTTGACTAATTCATGTCCAGGAATTGGGCTTTGCGGGAACTTTCAGTGGATGAATAGGTGTTTACCGGGACATTTTTAAATGTGACACGTAAGGAAGGGAGAACATCCAAAGTATCATTCGGGATCGAAGTATTTGTATCGTTTGCTGTTATAGTAAATACACGTACTCGATTAGATGTCTGATTTAGAAGGTAAATAAATGTACAATTTTATCTTGGTAAGTACTTCGACTGTCGTGAACAGTTTGGAGATGTGAACTTTTCTTTATGTTTTTACAGGCTAAAACTACTAGTGCTGTGATCAGCTGATTTGACAACTGTGTACCTGTCATTTTTTTAAGACTTGTTTTTTTCTAAATTTTAGCACTGAAAGCAGATTCAGGCTTATGGTGAGATAAAAGTATGCATCTTGGAACAGTCTTTGTATAAAAAATGGGGCGTACGTTAAAGAGTGATATACGTACATATGCTGCAAATCCAAACGAGTTAAATAGAGTTATATTGAGCGAATGGGACAATTATATTCTTAAAGTAGTTAAGACCAGTGAAGTAAATGAACACAAAAATCCGTGTTAACGCAGAGATGTCACGCATTAAACTGTTACCCATGTCAAAATCGTATGATTATATGTCCTTGACATACCTCTCAACGTTTTAGAACAAAAAGAGCTGGGCAAAGCCCAAAAGAATGGGTGGGGGGGGGGGTGTACTAAGGCCCCAAATCAGGTTTTAAATATCGCTCTTATAAATATGGAACGCTGCTGGAATAACGGTTTTTGTGTTAGCATGCATTGTCTGAAGGATATAAAGTATGAAACTCAAATGCATGCCATTATTTACTGACTTTATTCCTCAGTGATTTGTCAGAATACAAAACCACAAATTTTGAGGAACAAACCAAACATATCAGGCAAAAATCTGGTCATTCCACGAAAGTCTGAACATTTCAGAGGTATGGTTGACTTGTATATAAATATCGGTGATCTATGTTTTAAACTGTTGTGTATTACATATTTATATTTCTGTGGGTTGTCACTGTAGTGCATGCAGCTGCAGTGGTTGTATGTTGCCTTTATCTAGCGTTATGCACTGCATAATGAACATTTTTGTCTTCGTTATTTGATTGATAGACCCGGTAAAATATCCCATTTGGTTTATTGTGCTGAAGACTGTGATGCTCAATAGGCGTCGTGTTTCTACAACGTTGTTCGCTGTGAAAACAGTACATATGCATGTTTGCGTTTTTATTTCACATGTGGTGTTATTTTTTGCCTCTGGCTTGGGCCATGGCTCAAATGTGTTTCTGGTTATTAAACATCAAATAACAGGTAAACATGTCAGCATTGTGGACGTTTCTGTGTTGAAGGGAATGAAGGCTGGCCGTCATTTTGCAATTGTTGTCATTCTGCTTTTTATGGTTTAATGTAGAAGTACTGTACTGGTGAACACAATAGCCGTATTCTAACAGCAAATACTGCTGCTGTAGTGCATTTTAAAAGTAGAACAGTGAAGCCAAGTATTATGTGGAAAGTATCATTTCTTTATAATTACAAATTTTGTTGATGAGGCTTAAAATAGCATTGCTTGTTTACTGCCCACTTTTGAAGTAGTAGCATTAAAATGATTGACATTATACATCTGCATGACAAAAATGCAGGGTCTTTCTAAACAGTGTTGCTTTGCTCTGAGGTTGAAAGGTATGATTATCATTTATTTATGTTTTTGAAAATGTGTTGGCAGAATTGATTTTGATTTGTTGATACCTGCAGTTGATTATTATTTTATTCAGTTAACCACGTGGCTCCTGTTACATTAATCACCTTTTAAAATCAGTGTGAAGGTAGTTTTTATATGTGTCCTGTCTTTGCTGATAATTAAGTTATCTTCACCCTTGTCCTTTTCTAATTATTGTTTGATTCCTGCCTCTGTTTTCACTTTACATCCTCTTGTATCCTTTGTGCTGCACCTGTGTTCATACGTAGAGTGGTCTGTAACTAAGTTTGTAAAGGATTAGGTAGCTGACTGACATTCTCTTATACTTGTATTTAGTCATTTGGTTAAATGTCCGTTTGAACCCTAAATGATTGAAAACCCATTTAATTAAAATACCATGCAGCCAAATCCCCCCCCCAAAAAAATGTGCAGAATGAAGTCTTTGTGGCTCTATGCACCCCTGTGCCTCTGCACTTGATATATCAACTCCATGATCACACAACCCTAGAGAAATACCATACACTGCATCTGCACATATAGAAACCCCATTGTGTATAGGTAATACCAGTCTTGTGTATGTATATGCAGTGTGTGTATGTATATATTTCTTAATTTTTAAGCCAAAATAAATGCATGGACCAATAGTCTGCACATGGAGAGTAATAGCCAAGCCATTAACAGATGTCCACACATGTTGATTAACCAGCAACAGTATTTAATCACAGTAAATCAGAAAACAGCACTTTTTCGGTGTATAAAATATGCAAGCTAACCGACCCTTTTTTAGAATTACTTTGAGCCGTATCATTTAACATAACATATAATTTGTTAGTATCATATTGTAATAAAAATTATGGATAAAATACAATTCATTATTTCATTCAATGTACCAAGGATAAATTATATAGTCTCATTCAAGGGGAAGGAAATAATTCTTCCTTATTCCATTACATGAGTTGTACATCTGTTTCACACTTCAGTAGCACTACACTACTCCATCTTGTGGCTGAGACACTGGAAGGAGTTCAGAAGAATTATTTAATCGGCACCACACCTACAGTAAGAAACTAAGCCATGCCTGGCCATACCATTTAGTTAACCTATGTATGAAATGTTTGAAGCATAAAAAATCTGTTTTAAAGCAGAAAGGCACTAGCGTTAATAATTAAGACTGGGTTTAAACAGGGCATCCATATTTGTTATCTATCTACTTTCTTTTTGTCCAGAATGTCTTGCCAAACTTTTCCTGTTGTGACTATTGTGTACTATTCTTTCTCTAACAGAACAAACAGGAGCGGCCTTAAGTCAACTGGTCCCCCCACCACACACACATACACCGCCCGGCGTCCCCATTCTGGTCTACCTACACCAAATAAGTACTGGAAAAGCGTCTCTGATACAGCGGCGCCCTAGGCGGTCATGCCGGCTATGAGGACAGATTTTGCTGACAGCTTAACCTAAATATATTTAACTAATGCACTTCTCTCTCATGTTGATATCTAGTATGACTGTAATGTGTGCTAATTCTTTGATTTAACATTCTCCGTGTCTGTCCAGCATAGAACTACATATAAATTCACCCAAAACAAAAAATCTTGTGGAGTCATTAACTGTTTTATCTCAAAAACATTTTTAGTTAACTATTGAGAATTGCGTACATTGCAATACATGTCTATACTGAGCACCATAACATATTTTATTAAAGTACCTGCAGATTACTTTTTATAATGGTTCAAATACAAATTTGCATTCCTGTGGTGAAGCAGAGGCCAAAGAGATCACTTTCTAATTAAAAAATAAATAAATAAATAAAAAACTGTTACTGCCAAAAGCTGTAGTGAATCTAACTTCCTGTTCTTTGTGTTCACAGGTCATTACTAGGCATGTCCGGGAAATTCCTCAGATATAAATTCTGGAATTGTTATCCACTTCCAATTTTATATTCAAAATCTACCCTTAAACTTGCTTTAGTAGTAATATATATATATATATATATATATATATATATATATATATATATATATGTTTTTTTTTTTTTTTTTTTTGATTTATAACATAAATTGAATTTAAAATATATGTTGGGGATAACTAGCTGTGTTGAACTTCATAACCAGAGGTGTTAGTGCTCATGTGTACTGCAATGCCAACAAAAGTGAGAGAGTTTCCAGAGGAAGGTGGGGAGTGTTTGTGATATTCTCAGTGTAACTGTGATGGTAAGAGTGTTCTTGAAAGGACTGCTGTGGCAGTAAAGGTTGCTCTGGAGAACTGTTAAAACCCTTGTGCTTGTCTTGAAAAAAAGTGTAGCTGTTTTTTTTGTTGTTGTTGTTAAAGTCTGAATGTATTGAACTATGGCTGTTGAGATTTATCAAAATGGAAAAAAATGCTTGTTATTTTGATAATGTTTAAAAGGCTTTTGTACTAGATCTAGTCATTACCAGCATGAGTGACCGGTGTTCCACACCTGAAGTCAACGCCTCATTGGTCCGATCTGACCATAAGCTAATTACCCTAGATGTCCACATCCAGCCCCCACCTCCCATTAAGGAAACGATGGCAAAAAATTTCTCCAAAGCCAACTTCATGCTTCTTAAGACAGACATGGTGAACTTCATGACACCTGTGCAAATGGACAGTACAGTTACAACTACTGAATCCTACACAATTGCACTTTATAAGCACTTACATGAATGCATGGATTGTGCTATCCCAAACAGAACCAAGACGCTATCCTCCAAAAAAGGAAGCCAATCTGGTGGTCCCCTGCCATAAACAAACTGTACAACAGAAGGAAGAAACTGGGAATGCTCCTGCTCCCACCCCACATAATTATTCTCCACTTCCTACAGTCTTCCATCTCATAAATTCATTTTTGAAGCTAGTAATCAACTTCTTAATTGTACCTAGCAAACTGAAAGCCTTCTGCATCTATCTACTTACTTCCTAATCGTACTTGAACAATGTCCTCCTTCAAAAAAATGTATTTTTGATTGTAACCTCAGTATTTTTGTTCTGTCTTGTAATCGGAATTTTTTTGAAATGTAAATCTCTGTAATCTTTGTGTAATCTGTGTTGGAGCTTTTCTCCCCAGGACTCCATTGAAAATGGATTATCCTGGTTAACCAACTGCAAATAAATAAATAAACTGTTGCAAAAGAGAGTAAAATCCCACGAGTGGAAGAGGTCCCTGGTCAGCCTCAGTAAGAAGCTGCGATCCCTGATAAAATCCTCCAAAGCTAGTTACGAAAACAAAATCACCACTGATTCTAAAGACAACCACAAAGCATTCTATAGCTATGTCAAGAATCTCAATGGCAACACTCAGATCTGCTCTGAGTTATAGCACAATAGCACTAAATATACAGATCCAACTGATATTGCCAACATCCTGGCAGATAGGTTCAGTGCTAACTTTACCTCCCTCTCGCCTTCTAAAGAGCCAATCTCTATACCAGAAGAATGCAAAGTTTATGTAATCACGGCTGCACAGGTAAAAAACACACTCCAAAGCCAAGAACACAGCATCCATGGGACCAGACAACATCCCAGGCTGCGTTCTACACGAACTACAGAACAAACTGGCACCCCACCTAAGTATCATGTTCAATCATAGCCTCACCTGAGGCTTTGTGCCTGCTGAATGGCGCACAGCAACTGTTATCCCACTCCACAAGGGCGGAGCCACCACGGACCCCGAGAACTATCGCCTCATTAGCCTGACACGAGCCTGGTCTGCAAGGACATGGAACTTATAAACAAAGACATTGGTAATCTCCAAACTCTGGACCCCACCTAGTTTGAGTTTGTAAAAGGCAGATCATGTCTCCTAAACCTGATAGACTTCTTTGAAGCAGTCACCAAAGCCGTAGACAAGGGTAGGGTGGTTCACACAGCCTATCTAGATCTTGCCAAGGCTTTCTACACCATCCTCCACTCTGGAATTATAGATAAACTCACTAAACTAGGTATAAATCCCTGTGTCAAAAGATGGGTTGCCAACTGGCTCACTGACAGAACCCACACTGTGAAAGTAGCAGACTCTAAATCCGACTTCAGACCAGTGACAAGTGGAGTACCACACGGTTCAGTCCTGGGCCTGTTTGGTATCTACTTCTTTGAAGTACATGCTAGCACAGAAGGTCTTTGGCTAACGTAGTTCGCAGATGACTGCAAACTAGGAGCCATAATCGAAACTCCTACCGATGTGGACATCCTACAAAAGGGCCTCACTGTGACAGATGCCTGGTGTCAAAGCCATGGCCTCAAGCTCAGTGCCAAAAAGTGCATTTTCATCCCCTTTGGTAAAAACTCTGTACTCATGAGCTACAACATAGGCGGTAGTATACTTAACACCAAAAGTGTGATAAGAGACCTTGGGACACAGGTGGACAGTAGTCTCTCCTTTGATAGTCACATTGCCACAGTAGTCAGGAAATCCTTCTACTTGGCACACCTCATCACAAAAGATTTCTCATCCAGAAAAAAAGGTCATTGTTCCCCTCTACTCATCACTCATTAGACACATAATAGAGTACAACACCCCTTTTGGTATGTACCTCACAAGACATCTACAACAACTGGAAAGGCCACAGAAATACCTCACAAAGGATTACCGGCCAAACAGATGCCCTACGCAGACTGTCTCAAAAAACTCCAGCTTTACTCCGTCACATATCGCCTACTCGGATGTGATGTCTGCCTAACATACAAAGCTATGTCAAACCCAGAGCTGTTGGACATGCTCCACTTAAAGAAATCCCAGTCTCTCCAAGCTACACGCTCTAGGGACCTAACCCTTGTCACCACAATAAACAGAACATGCCGGAGGGATAGATTCCTGTCTCAGAGACTTCCCATACTCTGGAATAAACTACCTATCTATATTAAACAAAGCTCCTCATTTGCACTATTGATGATTGGATGGGAAATAGGAAATTCACCCTGGGGATCACCTCTCTGGCTCTGCTCGACAGTGGCACAGGAAAATAATTTTCTTGGGTGGCAAAAGCCAGGGTACGTTTTTGGCTGGGCTTGTATAGGCCCCAGGGCCGATAGCCTAGTACCGACCTATGAACCTAGTAATTTGTACTACAACTCTTCAGACAGATTTTCAGGAAATATGCTGCCACTGACCAATTCCTGCGTAGTCAGTTGCAACAGATGACCACAGCAGTAAACCAGCAATGGTCACTGGTAGTATAATCAGCTTCACCCTAACCATATGACACTTTTCCCATAAACCCTTTAAATTTATTGTTAGTTTGGGGTGGGAAAATTAAACAAACCAAGTAGGAAAGTCACATAGTGTTTGTAGAAAGTGATTATTCACTGTACACCAGTCAGAAGAGAAGCAACTTCAGTCATGGAATGTTGAGAAGCAGGTGTGAGTGTAAAAAAAAAAATAGTCTGCCTGCATGTCCACCGGTGTAGCATTTTACACTACAAAAACAGTGTTTAACTGGGACTTCCAGGATGGTTACACACTGTCAGCAGGTTGGTTAGAGGTCCCCATACTTATCAACTGACTAGATTTTTGCCTCATATTTTTAGTCTGTTACTCATAAAACATTTAATTTTCTGGCAAATCATTTAGTATTTAAGTCAGAAAATAATGACAGACATGGATGGGGTTGAGTTTGACTTCATAGCCTTTAGAAAATTCATGCTAATGCAAAATATGCTATTCTTTCAACTTTCTAAGTTTATAAGAGCAATTTTTAAAAATCCCCTCCCCCTTGTTATTTATGGCTTTGCTCAGATTTCTTGTGCTGAGAGATTGACAGGTATGGAGTTCCCCCAGTGTGAAAAATGATATTAAGATAAAAGTCAGTTAAAATTAAAATCCAGTAAAATTTAGTTGCTGGCTAATGATTACACTGCCTGTATACCATTGAACAAGAAACCTGGAGAAAGTTGAGCAGAAGAGGAGAAAAAAAAAACACTTTGCCTAGGACGAATATTGCAATTGTTTAGCAAAAAGCAATTTGTGTCAGCTTTCATACAGGAGATGGCTTCCAGAAATTTAGATGAAAAATAAATCTGATGCAGTTAAGTGTTTAAAATAAGGGAAATCCATGAAGGAATGAATGAAGTCAAATAACAAAAGGATGGAAAAATAGAAGAAGCTTTAACTAGCTATTCAGATGAAAGGGCAGAAAAAAATCAGAGGATGAAATTAAAAAAAAATCTGAGTTAGCAAGATTCAGGAAGAGATGTTTCAAAATGTGGTGATATTAGAAGACAGATCATGCAGGGAAACCCTGAGATTAACTGTGTACCAGAAAAACTGTAAGGAACAGATTGCATTCATTTTATGAAAATAAAGATATGGAATGGGACTGGCAATTCACAGCAGGCTTTAACTGAGGGGGCACATTGTGTGTGTATGCTCCAAATTTGGCCATGAAAAAGCAGCCAAGACCTGTATTCATAAAGATGCAATCATATAAGCAGAAAGACTTACTCCTGACAAAATTTGTGGCAGAAATAAAAAGTATTAAACATTTGGGGCATTAGAGTGTTTATGGAAATGATTATTCACTGTACACCAAAAGAAAAGTGAGTTATCCCAGCAAACATTTTAATGTTAAGAGGCCAGTGTAACATTAAAGCTGCTGTTTCCATCTTTCTTAATACTGTTTTTTTTTTCTGGAAGGATCAAAGAGATTTTATTGGATACAGAAATAGCCAAGGTAGAAATAATAAAAAAAGTTTTGCCAAGAAAGGGTGAGCCAGCAAGTATATTCTTTGACAACAACAAATTCCATAGAGTAACTTTGAGAATGGAACCTTTTCAGTTATTTCAAAGGAAAATGCTAGAGCAAAAGAAAAAAGAGGAGTTGACTAGAACTAGTACCTTGGACTTGAACCAGAGACTAGGATTTGGAATTGAAGAAGACCAGCAACACTGGGAAATTATGGAATAAATGTAAGATTATAAAGCATCAGTCCCATTTAGATGTAGGCTGAGAAAGATTAGAATTTCATTGACTTCTGTTAAACTGGTGGGTAAATTGTAAAGCATATACTCCACTCTGTCATTAATGTTTAGAAGGACAGTGAAGGGACTGAAGTATTTATAAATAAAAATGGTCTTTGTTCTTAATATTTGTATAAAATGCTCATAATGTAAATTATGTGTTACGTTATAAAGCAGCTTTGTATAGTGTGTGCAGTCAAAGGTATTTTACATGATGAGATAGGGAGAGTTTTATCGTAGGGTGCTGTGTATGTTAATGATATTAAAATTAAAGCAGGGAAGTACTTATTCACTTGTAAGGCGTCAAGGCTTCACTTACACAGTAACAAAGGAAGAATGGATGGATGGATAAAAGCAAGTTTAAAGTTAATAAAATGTGATGTGAGCCTACAGGAGTGGGAGATGTAAAAGTTTACTGATCAGATTATATGTAGAATTAAGATAACTGCAGAGGTGATATTTAGATTATGCTCTAGAATTAAGGTAATTTACAGAAGTGACTAGATCATTGTCCTTTGTTCTTTAAGCAAATAAACTTGTAAACTGAGATAAACGATGAAAGATGCAGAAAAATTGCAATTCTTTCTTGAGTTTACAAAATCACAGTATCAATTGGTTATACAGCAAAATAAAAAAAAATATTGGCCAAGTGTAGGAAGGGCAAAGCCTAACATACTAAAAAAACAAACAAACCCTGACCAGTCTAAACAGGCAGCGAAGAGGGTTAATTAATAGTTCAAAGGGTAAATCTGAAGAAAAAAGTAGCTTCTCAGTCAAAGAACAACCAGAAAGCTTTCTACAGTTATGTTATAACTTCAAAGAAAATACACAACAATGCATGAACATTTTGTAAATGTCATCATCCACATTAAACCTGAGGCCATTGGCAGCCTTTTGGCTCAGAGGTTCAGTTCAGATTTCTCCCCCACTCTCCCTGGTAGCCCAATGGAAGTAGTGCATACTACATTCCCCAACTATTACTAGGGAACAGGTCGTCATTGTACTTTCCAAGACCAAAAACACTGCATCGATCGACCCCAATAACATCCCGAGATGCTTACAAAATAGCATGAAACATGGCCACTGTGGTCCACTTTAACCACTTTTCATCTGGAGCCTACAGTCATGTTTTGTGCCCAAGGAATCGAAGATGGCTACAGTCATTCCCCTGCACCAAGGAGGTCCAGCCACCAATCTGGGTAACTACGGACACATAAGTCTGAGCCTCATATGTAAGGCCATGGAAGGAATCATCATGGGCATAGGTAACCTGCAAATAAGGAAGGTTATGCCTTTAAAATTTGGTGGACTTCTATGAGAGGGTCACCAAAGCAATGGGTGAGGCATGACTGCACACACAGCTTACCTTGACCTGGCCAAGGCTTTTGATACAATACCTTACTAAGGAATTATAGAGAAGCTCACTAAATCAGTTATAAACTCTTATCACCTGCTGGCTAGCCAGTTGGCTCACTGATAGGACCCTGGAGGTCAAAGTAAGTCCACCAAGAGGCAGTCTCTAGCAGAGACCACCAGGGCTCAGTACTGGGCTGGCTACATTTTGGCATTGATTTCTTTGAAATGGAAGCAAATTCTGAAGGTTTATGGCTGACTAAGTTTGCAGATGATTGTAAGCTGGGGGTTATCAAGTCATCTGCAGACACTAGCATTCTTCAAGAAGGCCCATCTCTGACTGGCAAATAGTGCCAAAACAGTGGACTAACTCAGTGTTAAGAAATGCATAATTGTATCCTTTGGGAAGTCAACCATCTTGGCTAATTATCATGTTGATAATATTCCCTTAAGAGTCAACCCAGTGATCAGGGATCTGGATATGCACGTAGACAGTAACCTTAATTTTGACCACTATGTGGTCACAGTGGTGAGGAAATCCTTTTATGTTGTGCTGCTTATGAGTGAGGGCATGGCATCTAGGTCTAAAGTGGTCATTATCCCACTGTAGCACAGTGCTCTCTTGGGTATGTACCTGACCAGGCTTATGCAACAACTAGAGCGACCTCTGAGCTTCCTTATGAAAAGAATACAAGGTGTAACAAACCTGTCTTATGCAGAGCACCTTAAAGCCTTTTCCCTCTACTCAGTCTCCTATAGATTGCTGAGGGGTGATCTATGCCTTGCTTACAAGGCATCCACAAATCCCACTCTTATGAATCTCCTGCATATTCATAAGTCAGACAGTACCAGAAATACAAGGTCTAGGGACCTGAATTTTGTCTTGTGGCGTAAATAGAACATGCTGGAGAAACATGTGTGTCCCAGAGAGTGCCCTTCTATAGAATGGCGTCCCATCCATGTGAAGCCGAGTTCGTCTGTCACCCAATTTAAACTCAGCCTAGTCCAGTGACTGGAAAAAAAAATACACCAGGCCTGGCACCCATGTACCTTATGGACAAATGTAGCTTATAAATGCCTGGCCCTCAATGTCCTGTTTGGGTGCAGGACATCATTATTCTTTCAGAAAAACTTGGTTAGACTTAAAAAGGTTCCCACTGGTCCTTTGTCTGGTAACAGTCTATGAGCTATTTTATTTTTCCCATTAGCAAAGGCTTTTATTGCTAGAGTGTCTACAGGTGCAAGCAATTAATCATGAGAGGGCTGAACAATGTTATGTGGGTGAAATTTACAATTTTTTTTCTATGCATCTGCAAAGTCAATAGTCTTTTGTTTCTCATTACCATTTTGGAAACAAGTCTGCAGGTGCAAGCAGTTAACCCTGACAGGCCGAAGACTGTTTGCTGAGTGACTTGTACAAGATACAGTGTAATTAAACTTTAAAGGTACATTAGCAAGCAGTTCAGGGAAAATAAATGAACTGTGAAGAGTGAATAATTTATAAAAGTAGTTGCTTCCCCAGCAGCGTTAGTACTTTAATGCCTATAAAAGGCAGTGCATATTTTACTTTATTTAAATTTAATTTATGTGTCTTTCAGCTTTTCCCGGTTACGGGTCGCCACAGTGGAACTCCGGTCCGCTAATGATTGGCAGTAGATTTTTACGTGCCAAGTATTTAAAGGTAGATAATGTACTTTTTCTTAAGAACTAAAAGTTAATGTTTAGCGAAAGCATGCAAGCTGTGTTTCACATGTGGGAAGAGATTAGAAACAGCTAGCAGGAACACAGGCTATAATATGCCTTAGCATGGGTAATATTAATTTTATATTAGATAATGCCTGTGTGTGCCGCCATTGATTTGGGGTAACTGCTCCTATCTTGGGGGGTAAACTTTATTTGTTGAAAATGTACATTTTTGGGGTAACTGCTCCTATCTTGGGGGGTAAACTTTATTTGTTGAAAATGTACATTTTTTTTCTATCCGCTAAGTTAAAGGTGTGGGGTTCTGAACATTTACTTAGCTTTTTGGTTGATTGTTTTAATTGAATGAAAAGTCTTCATAATGGTAGAGGTTAAAATGGAGATGAGAAGAAGTGACTGCATAAGAAATCAACCTGCCAAATAATGTGTACATGCAAACCAGAAGTTGGAGGTATACATTTAAAAGAACTGTCAAGTACAGTAGATGTGAGTAAAAGCTTTCTATCATAACCCACAAAAACAAGTACAATTCTGCTCTGTCAACGTCAGGAGCCTTGTAAATAAAGTTCAAGAACTCCATGCTTGGATAGCTAACTATAGTTCTGATATAGTTACCCTAATTGAAACATGGTTAAAACCACACCATCTGGACAGTGAAATCAGCCCTCCTGGCTATAATATCCTTAGATTAGATCGCCCTAAAAGAAAAGGAGGCGGAGTCTCCATACTCCACTCCAGTTGTCTCTCCCAAGTCAGTCCCACATTAGCTTTACCCTCCTTCTCACCAACTGAACTCCTACTGACCAACTTCAAACTTAACAGTTTCAACACCATAACTGTTGCAATCCATATTCCCCCTGGTGATGATATTAACATACTTGAGAACATCCTATCTCACCTCTCGCATACCATCCACAATGAAATAATTATACTGGGAGATGTAAATATTGATTGGCTTAAAATACAAGCTCTCAACACTTCTTCCTGTATAAACCTACATGGGTTTGAGCAGCTAATCACAACTCCAAACTACATTAATAAATCTCACCTACCTAGCTCTCTTCTTGACTGGATATTGGTTTCCCACCCTCAAAACTATCATAACCCCCAAACCCTTCCAAATGCCCTCAGCGACCACTGCCCTATAACAGTTACCAGACATACTTCCCCACCTTACCAAACCTAACAAATTTATTACCACTCACTCACTTTCTCATTTTTGTCCTAACTCCTTTATTCACCAACTCTCCAAAATTAACTGGTCTTACCTCCCCACTCTTTCTTTAGATGAAGCTGTCAACTCCTTCAACACTACATTCCTAAACATTCTTAACTCCCTTGCTCCTCTTCGCACAATTAGATTCAAATCTAATGCTGCTCCCTGGCTCACTAAAGCTACCAGGACCCTCATGAAAGACCGGGATAGGATTTGGAATATGTGGACTAAAACTAGGACCCCTTCTCTTCTTCAGAAATATAAAGAACTCAGAAATAAAATTAAAAAAAAATAATCCATTATGACAAAATAAACTTCTATGCCAGTCCTCCCTCTACTCTTAAATCAGGCCCAAAGAAATTCTGGAGCTCTATCAAAAAGACTCTTCATCCAGGAAACTTCCTCTCCTAACCCATGTCCCAATGCAACACCTGAACACATAGCCAACATATTTAACAATCATTTTATAAACTCAATAACCTCCATAATAACCCCCCCCAGAAGCAACACTAGCACCCCCACAAACTCTATACCTCTTCCAAACCCTCCGAACTCCTTCTCGCTAAAAGCAGTATCAACTAACTGTGTAAAGTCATTACTCTCTAAACTTAAACCGTGCTCCCCATCTGTTGACAAGCTACCCTCTTACTTCCTGCAGATTGCCTCTGAACCTCTTGCCTATCCTGTATCCATCTTAATCAACTGATCAATTTCTGAATCCTGTGTCCCCACTGAATGGAAGAATTTCTTTATTCTACTCATTCACAAAGGGGGCAACTCCTCAGACATATGCAACTTCCGACCGATTGCCATACTCTCTTCACTCTCAAAAATCCTAGAGAAATGCATTCACAAGCAGGTAATGCATTACCTTCACCAGGAGAACTTCACACCCACACAGCATGGTTTCCGTCCCAAGCATAGTAAAACTACTGCACTCATCATTCATCAACATAGTCTCCCTAGCTCGTGATAACAATAAACTTGTCTCATGCCTATTCCTTGACCTTTCTAAAGCCTTTGACACTGTCTCTCACCCACCCCTAGATAAACTCACTAACTTGCATTTCTCCCCCCCTGCTATCTCCTGGTTCTCCATCTATCTCTCTACCCACCAGCAATCAGCTAAATGGCTCTCTGCACTATCCTCCCCATCTCACTGTACAAATGGGAGTCCCCCAAGGGTCCATACTTGGACCACTACTCTAATATTTTCACCGACATGCTCTACTCTTGTCCCCAGTCATTTCATGTGCAATATGCTGATGACTCAACTGTTATAACCATTGCTGACAACCCAACTGTCCTCCACTCAACTACCCAGGCATCCTTCCACACCATTGAGACATGGCTTAGTGATAACTTAATCCAAAAAAAAAAAACTAAGCTCCTACTCTTCCTCCCTAAAAACATCACCACACTCAAAAGTATATTTACCATCTTATCCTGCAACAACACTATCATCTCAGCTGAATCTAGTACTAAATTGCTAGGTTTTACAATAGATCATCAGCTTAAGTTTGATCTCCATGTTACTAACTCGGTAAAAAGAACTCATCAGAAACTTGGACACCTTTTCCGTAGCAAGAAATACTTTAACACTGCCCGAATAACTCTCTCCCAGGCTTTATTACTCCCAGCACTCCTGTACAGCTGCCACATATTCACAAACCTTAATTCTACTCTTAGCTTGAAACTACCTATAGTAAGATTTCCAGATTTGAAGCTAACCTAACCCACAAGTCACACCACTGCTTAGCACTATAGCAACTAGACTGGCTAGAATTCCTATACCAACTACAAATCATCCACTCTATCCTCTGTCTACCCTTCTCTTGCCCCAACCTCTCCACTGTCATATCCAGATATTCCCTGCTAGGACACTACACAGCTCAAATCAAGAATTATTAGCGATCTACAAACCCAAAATCAAAATAGACTGCCTTCTCTATAACTATAACCCAGCTGCATCCTGGAACCAGCTCCCCTTGGAAATAAAATCCCTCCAGCCTAGCAAAAGTTTTAAATTAGCCACAAGGAAATACATAAAAACAAAGTGGCCTTGCCTCTGTAGCCAACCACCCTGAAAGTACAATCCTTTCACCTATTTCACTATCTCACTCTTAATGAATCTCTAACACTATTCCCCTGCCTCTTCCCTTCCTCTATCTCCAACCACTGTTAATTCTTACAGTCTCAAAACAACCTACCTGTCTAGTCTGTCTCCTATACTCTACCCCCCCTACATCTCCTGCTAGTATTTTTACTTTCCTTTCTTGTTTCCAAACTCCTATACAACTAGATCCTACCCACTTTAAATAAGCATCTGCCTATTAACTCATTTTGCTCTAAGCAGCTTAAATAATATTGTAACTAGTCACATTTTCTTCTGCTAATTGTTTAAAACAACTCACATACTTGTCTGCCAATTGTTAATGCTCTGTATAATTGAATTGTCTGAGGAGCTTTTTTTCTCTCCAGGTCTCTGCTTGTAATATCTTATAGCTGATTGTTACTACTGTGTTACTAAAATTTAATAAATTGTTTTCTAGTCCTGAGGAGCTTTTCTCCCCGGGTCTCTGCTAAAAATGAGCCAAAAGCTCAGCCAGACTAACCCAGTTAACAAATGTAAAATAAATAAAAATAATAAATAAATAAAAATAATAGTTGCTCTGTCCATATTATCCCATAGTGTTAATGGCCTACAGGTATAGACAAAAAGCAGAGAATATTGAATTGTATGAAGAAGTGTAGGCCACAAATAGCAGTGTTGCAAGAGATGTAACTGGATAGAACTAAACATGTGAATTTAAGAAAGAAAGGATTTTAGGGTGGAAACTCAGAATACCAGAGAGAAATGAAAATGTGTGTATGGGGGGGGGGGGAGGGGCAGTAATGCCAATTGCTAGAGGAGTTCCGTTAGTAACAGAAAAGGCAAAAAGACAGTGATAAATTTGTGTTAGTAAGGTGCTATTGGCAAGGGAGGAGGATTATGCTGGCATGTATGTTCTACCTAAAACTGCTGTTATAGAGCTTAAGAGAATTTGTGAGAAGTACATTTTGAGCAGAGAATATTGAAGGGTGAGGACTGAAACCTGATTTGTAATGGAGAGGATGTATCTGGGAGCTGGAATGTGAAAAAGGGTCGATTTCTGAAGAAATGCATGATACTGCTTGGTATCGAATATGCAAATTGTATAGTAGGATATTGAATATGCAAATTGTATAGTAGGAACTTAGAGAGAATTTACTTACAATTCCCTAAGGTACAATAACTGGGCAAGACTGGATATAGGTTATATTTAAAAAAGTAAAAACATGTATTTAATTGAAAGGTTTGAAATGCATTCATTAACTATTTCAGATATTGTACCACTAAAAAGTTTGTTAACGCTCCAAGAGTAATGAAGTAAAATGAGATAATGGTAATTTCCTTCTTATCTATTAAAAAATGGGTAGTGCACATGATTCTAAAATTATTAGAGAAGGCAGAAATTTCCTCAGAAGGGATAGCTAGAGCATGGATTTTATATGATGGTCAAAATAAGTGAGAATAGAATTTTTGGAAAAAGTAATAGGAATCGTGTAGGAGAACTGGTAAAGGTTACAATTTTGCTGAATAAGGAGAACCCTCACAGAACAAGAAGAGAAGCAACTGCAGAGGGTTAATGGGAAATAATGGAGTATTTGGATAATACGCATAGGTTTGGAACGGTTGATATTAAGCAAAAATAACCAGAGATCCTATAGATATATTAGAGATATGTTGACCATTTTCTAAAAAATTGTATAGTGCAAAGGAATGTGGGAAACCAAGAAAATGCATAAATGGAAGTATTTATGGAAAACTTAGTTATGCTAAGGTGAAAGGCAGGTGAGGCTCAACCATTAATGGTTAAAACAGGAGAGGACGAGATAAAATGGTGGTGTATACTTAGTAAACAGGGAAGTTTACAAGAATGTATGGTATTCCTATAGAAGTTTAGAATTTGGGAGGGAAGAAAGGGATGCAGATCCTGAAGGTTTTGGTTAACAACATTTTAAAAGGGAGAGAAGTACCAGCATCTTGGAAGAAAGCTGTGGTGGCTATATTGCACAAAGAGGATAAAAACCCTTTAGACCCATTTCAATTTTAAACTGCAATTCTAAGTTTTTTTGTCTGTGCTAGCTATGAAAATGGGAAAGGGGTTGCTAAAAATTGATGGGTATAGATAAATGAGGTTTTGTGGAGGGGAGGCAAACATTGAAAACATTATTAGTGCAATGATGATCCAGAGGGAGGCAAAAGCAATACAATGCTGCTGCTGTTGGGTCTTTGTGCAGCAAAGGCATTTGTTAGAGCTGGCTAGGATTTTATAAGTAAGACAGTGGTAGCAAAGAAAAGAAGGAACACACAAATTCAAGAATGCTGATATGGTAATCAAGAAAAGTTATCTTTATTTGAGGATGAAATTTTGTACTTGCTAGATCCAGTAAAGGTTATTGGAGTGCTGTGGAACATTCTGAGATGGTCTGAAGTCTTTTCAGGGAATATATTTAATGAAGGTAAAGACTATAGTAGTAAACTATATACCCACACATGAACTGGTTCAGCAATATCCGTATTTATGGGGCCATGATGACATGACGCATTTATGTGTATAGATTAAAAAGGATTCTATTATGGCAACTAAGGATATGTGGAAAGAGACTGAACAAAAGATAATACAAAAACTGAGAATCTGGAAGCTCTGAATTATGCATATGGATGTATGATGCAAGGAGTGAAAAATCTCTAGTACGTTTAGCTTTATGTACAGGTAGAATAAGGTATATTTTTGTCAACATGAGAAGTTGGAGACCGTAATAAAGAGTTGAAGGAATTTATTTGGGAGGGACAAAGGCAAGAGTTAAATGGGATAAGTTGATTCTCCTAATAGAACAAGGTGGTGTAGAACCCTCATTCCTTCCTTTAATCCTTCTATAACTGCAAACTTAAATGTGTGACCTTTGTTGTCCAAAACATGTTTTGCCAAGGCATTATTGGGGGTTCTTTTTGTTGATGTTATAGTGGTGTTCATAAATTCTTTCCTTCAACCTATGCTCAGTTTTACCTATGTAAAACATGGGCACTGTTGGCATAATGCCCTGTAGACCACCCTCCAAGAATTACAGTCAAAATTTGGCCTTACTTTAAATTCATTGCTTTTAATAAGAAGTCTGTTGCACATTAGAATGAATATATACGTTTGATACAGAACCCCACATTTCTTCATATGACAAACCTGAGTCATGTTTTCTTTAGATGTGTGTTCTAAAATTTCCTTCAGTTCCTATCTCTTCTAAATGTAAAACCGGGTTTGTGTCCTAGCTTCTCTCTCAAAGTAGGATTTTCACAAATAATCACCCAGTTTTTTTTCAATAACCTGTTTTAAGTGTTCTGTGGTCCATATTAAAAGTAGTTATGAAATACATGGAGTATTGAGGTCTGATCAAGTCCCTGGCTACATCCCCCTCCACTTCAGCCCCAGTATCTTGTAATCTAAAATTTTTGATCCTCTTAAGATAGGTTTATACCATCCGGTACCTCTTTTTCCCATAACCTCGAGCAGTCCATCAGGGTAACCTCTCTTACAGAACATACCCAGTTAAAGTGCACATTAATTCTGAAAGTCCTCATCCGTGGTGACCATTCTAGTAGCTCTAACTAACTGTCCTTTCACCACATATTTCTTCAGATGGAAGGAGTGGTAGCTGTTGAAATGGAAAAAGGAGTTTGAATAAGGGGGTTTTCTTTGAATAAGGGGGTATTCTAAAAAAAAAAAAAAAAAATCATAAAATCATAGCTATAAATCTGCGGTTATTCCTATCCTTACTCAGGAGGATATCCAGGTTGGATATTTTCTCACTGTCAAATTAATACATACATTTCGAAAAGTTTCTAGTGTTGTTGATGTCTGTTAAAAGGCACTCCCTCTTGAAGCATCAAAGGAAGTGTTGTCATTGCTCATGGATGTGTATATAAAAGTTTTGTAACTTAACTGTTTTTATATTCTGATGAAATTCCGATAAGGGTCAAAAATGCTTAATATGTATGTAATTTATTTCAATTTGGTTTTAATCTGTTTATCAAATAAAATAGTTGCTGCTCGCGACCTTCAGCCTTGGATTTATTTCCTGTTTCTAAATCTTAAAAAGAGTTTGAAAGGGAATCAATTTTTGAGTGATTCGGAGGTGATTGCAGCAAGGGAGCAGTATTTCACTAACAAGACTTCAGACTTTTTTTTTGGCAGGGTTACAGAAATTTCAGACATGATGTATTGAACTTCGGGGAGAATATGTTGAATAAAGGGGACGGTGTTAATGGTGATGACATTGATGAAAAATACAGCCCTACCAGGTCAGAGTGATGTTGACCTGCCATAGAGGAGAATTGTGTGTCTGAACATTGGTGGCAGTGAAGTGGGCATTAATGGGAAGACAATACTTTTAATCAGTTGAACAGAATACTGTGTTTAGATCTTGCGCTAGCCTGTCCAGAATTCTATAGGCCTCGTATATACTGATGCATCAGAAATAGGCCAAGAGCAGTATTACAAATGTTTGATGGGGAAGAACATCTTGCATCCCCCATAGTGCGTTTTTTAGGCAAAGCCATGAGGTCAAAACTACCAACATGAAAATATTGTCAAAACGCAAATTAAAGGTCATGCTACTAAATGCTAGAAGTCTAAACATGAAACTGCAACCATTGCAAGCATTCTTATCCCTGGAAGATGGTGACATTTGTGCAGTCACAGAAACCTGGTTCAAAGCTGTGGAGAGCACCCCAACCATACCAGGTTACTCATCCTGTCATACATTCAGACCTCAAACCATGGGTAGAAAAGCAAAAGGAGGTGGAGTTTTAATATATATAAAAGACATATACACATCCAGGCTGGTTAAACAGTATGATGCACAGGAGACATTCCAGGTGGAGTTAACCACTGACAAGACCCCTAATTAAATCATAGCTGGCTACAGGCCAACAACTTTGACTCAAGATGCCCAGTTCACCTATTTGACCTCTTCTAATCTATCAAGATTTAACCCTTTACCCTGATCCTGGGTGACTTTAACTGTCCAACCATAGATTGGAAGAACTACTTATTCCAAAACACAAATGCCCATTGATTCCTTGATTTCGTCAATGCAAATGCCTTGAACCAGGTGGTTTACACCCCAGAAGAGGTAAAAATATCTTGGACTTGGTATTAAACAACATGAGTAACCACTGCAGTATCTCCACACTGTCATCTTCCCTGGTAAGAACCGACCACAAAGTGGTCACTTTTGAAGTCACTATATCCCTCGACCAACCCCTAGATAGTGTCAAACAAGCAAACTCATCGAAAGCTGATTACAACCTCCTTAGGGAAGATATAAACTGCTTCACAGCTCCCTCTCCCTCAGTAGAAACTGGCACATATGCCCAAACCTACACCAAAATACTATGCAAGAACTTAAATAGCTGCATGGAATTAGGAATACCTGACAGGACAGAATCCTCCTCCTCAAGGAAGAGTAAACCTGTCTGGTGGGCATCTGCAATATATAAACTCAATAATAAAAGGGAAAAAAAAAACTGCTGTCCAGCACCAAGAAGGAGCAGGTGCCTAACTGGAAGCGATCTCTCATTAGTCTGACTAAGCAAATAAGAGCACTAGTAACATCCTCCAAGGCAAACTTCTAGTCCAAACTGGCCACATCTACTAAAGACAATCACAAGACTTTCTTTGCATATGTTCTCAAACTCAAGGGAAGCACCCAAATCTCTTCAGAACTGATGGTCAAGGACACCACATACACAAACACCGTAGAGATAGCCAACCTGCTGGCAGACAGGTTCAGTGAAAACTTCACCCCTCTTTCTCCTCCATCAGTAAATCAAGACATCCTAGCATCTGCTCCCCTCCTCCCCTTATCTCTAGGGGCATCTCATCACTGTCCTCTCAAAGGCAAAAAATACAGCCTCCATGGGACCAGATAACATCCCAGGCTACATCCTACATGAACTCGGACAGGAACTTGCAGCACCATTAGGTACCCTATTCAGCCAAAGCCCGAGTACTAGCTTCGATCCAGCTGAGTGGAGGACAGCAATTGTCATCCCTTTGCACAAAGATGGAGCGTCCACCATTCCAGGAAATTCTAGACCCATCAGCCTAACTAGCCTGATCTGCAAGGCCAGGGAGCAGATTATCATGGACTTCATTAGCAAGGAGATTGGCAACCTCCAAACACTGCACTTTGGGTTAGTCAAGGGGAGGTCATGCCTGCTAAATTTGATCAATTTCTTTGAGACCGTCACCAAAGCCATGGACGAGGGAAAGGTGCACGTCGCCTACCTTGACCTGGCTAAGGCCTTTGATACTGTACCCCACTCGGGTATAATAGATAAACTCCGTCAACTAGGCATCAATCCGTATGTTACAGATGGATAGAAAACTGGGTCACTGATAGAACCCACCTAGTCAAAATAGTGGAAGCCTCCTCAAGCAGTTGACCCATAATGAGTGGTGTACCCCAGGGATCAATCTTGGAGCCTTTGTTTTGGGATATACATTTCTGAGGTGCAGGCCAAAATCAGTGGGCTATGGCTGGCCAAGTTTGCAGATGACTGTAAGCTGGGTGCTGTCATCAGTTCCCCTAGTGATGTGGACTTCCTTCAAGAGTGTCTCACCCAGACATATGACTGGTGCCAGAAACATGGCCTCAAACTGAATGCCAAAAAATGCGTCATCATCCCCTTTGGAGAGGGTGACGTCCCCACAAATTATCACATTAATAACAAGGTACTAAGCATGCGATCAATCATGAGGGACTTGGGCACCCAGGTTGATAGCAAACTGACTTTTGATCACCATATTGTCTCTGTTGTACAGAAATCTTTCTACATGGTCCACCTCATTAGTAAGGGTATCTCTCCCATGGACAAGGTGGTCATAGCATCCCTGTATTCTTCCCTTATAACACCCATCATTGAGTACCGTGCCCCTTTCTGCATGTACCTCACAAAGCACATGCAGCAGCTGGAGAGACCACAGAGGTTCCTCACCAGGAGAACCCAGGGCCTCAAACATCTACTGTACACAGGCTAAAGGCCTTGTCCTTCTATTCAGTTTCCTACAGACTCCTCAGAGGTGACCTCTGTCTAGCATACAAAGCAATCACAGACTCCACCTTGATGGAACTGCTGCATATCCACAAGTCAAGCTCCACTTGAGTAACCTGCATGCGTGACCTCAACCTGGTCTGTGACATCAATAGTACTTGTTGGCAGGATAGATTTGTGTTACAGAGACTCCCCCTTCTGTGGAATAGACTCCCGCTCCACATCAAGCAGAGTACATCACTAATGCTTTTTAAGCGCGACCCAGATAACTGGGTGGAGAACAGATAATACACCCCTAGGGTTCCAACTGTGTCCCTGCTGGACAGGGACATTGAGCGCTGACTTGTTGGAACATGGGCTAAATTCTTGACTAGGTTTGTAAGGGCCTCGGGGCCAATAGCCTAACTTCCTATGATCCATATGGGTTTGAGTCAAGAATTGAGTAGAGCGGATACCAGGTATTTCACTATTGAAAGGGAATTCTTAGCTGCACGTAGTCATCCTCTTCACCAGACCCAGTGATACCTCTCCATCACCAAATGAGGCCAACTTTAGGGAATTCCCCAGGGAAAAATGTCCATGAATCCCTTGGAAATGGACCCAGCTGTGACAGTGACTACATTACCTCTGACATTTACAGTACCTAGCTGCATAGAAAAGTCAGAGCTAATGTGCCCTAAATATAATGGCAAGTATAGGAATAAAACACACTACTGGAACTCCATATTAATAAACCGAGTAATAAAACAAGAAAAATAACAGAAAAGTTGTAAGAAATCCCCAATCCCCCTACTTCAACACTTTACTGAAAGGGAACTTAAAAGCACTGTTAGAAACTGTAAACTGGAGTATGAGCTTAATCATAGGATCATAGGAAGTTACTAAGCTATTGGGCCTGAGACCATTACAAGCCTAGCCAAGAATTTTGTCCATGTACCGACAAGTCAGCACCCAACAACCCCCATCCAACAGGGACACAGGTGAAATCCCAGGGGTGTATTTTTCTGTTCTCCATCCAGTTATCCAGGTTGTGCATAAAAAGGGTTAATGAGGTACTCTGCTTGACTTGCAGATGGAGTCTATTCCACAAAAGGGGGAGTCTCTGGGACACAAGTCTGTCCCACCAACAAGTCCTATTGATGTTACAGACCAGGTTGAGGTCGCACGTGTGGGTTACTTGAGTGGAGCTAGACTTGTGGATATGCAGCAGTCCCATCAAGGCTGGGTCTGAGATTGCTTTGTATGCTAGACAGAGGTCACATCTGAGGAGTCTGTATGAGACTGAGTAGAGGAACAGGACTTTTAGTCTATCTGTGTAGGGTAGAAATTTGAGGCCCTGGATTCTCCTGGTGATGAAACTCTGTGGTCTCTCCAACTGCTGCATGTACTTTGTGAGGTACCTGCCGAAAATGGCATTGTACTCAATAATAGGTATAATAAGGGAAGAATACAAGGATGTTATGACCTCCTTGTCCCTGGATGAGATACCGTTACTAATGAGGTGGGCCATGTAGAAAGTTTTCCATACGATGGAGGCAATATGGTGGTCAAAAGTCGGTTTGCTATCAACTTGGGTGCCCAAGTCTCTCATGACTGATTACGTGCTTAGGACCTTGTTATTAATATGATAATTTGTGGGGACGTCACTCTCCCTAAAGGGGATAATGATGCATTTTTTGGCATTCAGATTGAGCCCATGTTTCTGGCACCAGTCATTTGTTTGGGTGAGACCCTCTTGGAGAATGTCCACATCACTAGAGGAATTGATGACAGTGCCCGGCTTGCAGTCGTCTGCAAACTTAGTCAGCCATTGCCCAATGGTTTTAGCCTGCTCCTCAGAAAACTATATCCCAAACAGATGCCCCAAGACCAATCCCTGGGGTACAATGCTCATTACAGGTTTACTGCTTGAGGTGGCTTCCCCATGTTTGACTAGGTGGGTTCTGTCAGTGAGCCAGTTTGCTACCCATCTGGTAACATATGGATCGATGTCTAGCAAGTTTATTACGCTCGAGTGGGGAATAGTATTGAAGGTTTTGGCCAGGTCAAGGTAGGTGGTGTGCACTGTCTTCCCCTCATCCATAGGGTATTACTGTTAAGGATGGACTCATATTTAAAGAAACCCATATAGTATTAAAATTAGGTACAACAGTCGATTAAAGTCACTACTGATACCAAAGGAAATTACTAATCTTTCTTCAGTTATGTCAGAAATTTAAGAAATAATATCCAACAGTACATTGAACTCATTCATATCCCAAGGATGTAGCCAGTTTTTCAGCAGAAAAATTGAATGTTAGTTACCCAGCCACCCACATTTTCCTGAAAATGTTAATAGCCCCACCTCAAAAAAAAAAAAAAAAAAAAGTTTGGAACGAATCCTTAGAATCCCTGCCAAAGGCTAGAAGTAGTATCTGGTCATATTGATCACTGCTGCATTAGCCTTGGCTGTATGGGTTATATTTTGTCAAGGTAAGCAAATGACAATAAATAAATAATGAAGGATATAACAGCTGGCCAGCTTACAAAGCTTCAGAGCAACTTCCACACAAAAAGACACGTTTGGGCGCAAAGTCCTTTAGAGCTTTGCTTCCCACCTAAGAGTATGCTCTTCTGAGGCTTTCAAGGATTGACTGGCAGCTAGTGCTTTCTTTTGCTTGGCAGATAAGTTCTCTATGAGGAAAAACACTTCCATTTTCTTAGTTTTGTTAATGTTTTATTACTTTCCACTTCAGGAACGTTATTTTAAAGTTAGGAGTATTTTCTTTTAATGGACTGTTTGGAGACTGTAGTGTACTTTTAAATGGAGCACTTTTTTTCTTGTCAATTTAAAAGTATTGTAAAGTAAGTTCATAACCATCCAAGAAAATTATTTTCCTGTGCCCCTGTCGAGCAGAGCTGCAGAAGTGATCCCCGGGGTAAATTTCCTGTTTCCCATTCAATTGTGACATGAATGGGTAGTCAGTACCAGAGCATGGGAAGTCTCTGGGACAGGAATCTATCCCTCCAGCATGTTCTGTTTATTGTGGTGACAAGGTTTAGGTCCCTGAAGCATGTGGCCCAGAGAGAGTGGGATTTCTTTAAGTGTAGCATATCCATCAGATCTGGGTTAGACATGGTTTTATATGTTAGGCAGAGGTCGCCTCTGAGTAGGCGATATGCGACGGAGTAGAGCTGGAGTTTTTTGAGACTGTCTGGGTATGGCATCTGTTTGAGGGCGATAATCCTTAGTGATGTATTTCTGTTGCCTTTCTAGTTGTTGTAGATGTCTTGCGAGGTACATGCCAAACGAGGCATTGTACTCTATAATGGGTCTGATGAGGGATGAGTAGAGAGAAACAATGACCTCTCTTTTTTCTGGAGGAGAACCCCTTTGTGATGATGGTGTGCCACGTAGAAGGATTTCCTGACTACTGTGGCAACGTGATTATAAAAGGAGAGGCTACTGTCCACCTGTGTCCCAAGGTCTATCACACTTTCGGTGTGTAGTAGGCTACCGCCTATGTGGTAGTTCATGGGTACGGTGTTTTTCCCAAAGGGGATGACAATGCACTTCTTGGTATTGAGCTTTAGGCCATGACTCTGACACCAAGCATCAGTCTCGGTGAGGCCTCTTTGTAGAATGTCCACATCCTTAAGCAAATCTATTATGGCTCCTAGTTTGCAGAAGGGTGACCTGGATTTAAGGATATCTGCCGTCTCCACCTAAAGAATTCAAACTCCAGCACTGGGATTTGAAAAGATGAAAGGTGTTGATGCTGGGGCCAAAGTGAATTCAGATACTACTGTTATCATTCTCATGTGAAGTCTCCAGGGGTATCATGAGAATCATAGATGCTATGAGACCCAAAATCCTGAGATATTCCCTCAAAGTGACCAAAGTCTGAGTGGAAAACTTTAGAAACAGATCTGAATAGTCATCTATAAGAGTTCTTTGAACTGAGGTGTCTAGTCGACATCCCAAGAACACAATCCTGTGTGAATGAGTCAAGAAAGACATTTAAATGTTCTCTTGGAATCTCAGCTTGTGTAACTGATCTCCCACCCAAAAAAAACGATTCCCAACGCTTGTAAAAAGACACTGCAAAAGTTAAGCAAGTCATCCAAATATGGAAAAATGTGGATACTCTGTAACCTGCAATGAGTTATAACTTGAGCTAGACATTTTGTGAACTCCCTTGGTGCAGCAGATAGTCCAGAGGGTAAGGCAGAGAACTAATAATGTGATCCAGACACACAAAACCATAAGAAATGTGGATGAATAGGGATGTCATAATAAGAATCCTTTAAGTCTAGTGCTAAAAGGAAACCTGAAACAGGAAGAAAAATGCAACAGGCTGTGAAGTGATACCATTTTGAATATGGGCACTATCAGAAAACAGGATTAGGAAAGAAAGATCTAGAACTGGTCTCTAAGCATTGTCTTTTCTTTGGCACTAGGAATATCACTGAATAAAAACTCTTCACAACCTGGAAAAGAGGAACTGATTCTACCACTCCCTTGGGACAGCATGTGATGGAGAACAGGTAGAAACAACAGTCTAATCTGGAGGATAAGGAATGACCCCCTCGAAAGGAGGACTTTCCGCCCACTGCCATCTATAACCCTGAAGAATGATTTTCAAACCCCTTTTTTTTCTGAAACAAACTGTTGCAACAGAAAAGATTCAGACTTCCTGGAAAAAAAATGATCCTGGGTTGGAGGGGGTCACAAGGTGTCCTGAACATTCATTCAGAATTTTTTGTACTGACACTGGTTTTTGAAGGTTTAAGACTTATTTTTGGAACCCCTTTTCCATTTCTTCTTAAATGGCTACTTCTTCTGTCTTTTTCTGGTTAGGGTTCGCCACAGCGGATCACCTGTCTGCTCATGATTGGCAGTGGAGTTTTTACGGTGTCGACTTGCCAGCCCAGCGCCCAACCTTCCACAGAAGGCACACACACACTCATGCCTAGGGCCAATTTAGAGTGTCCAATCCACCTACAGCATGTCTAGGGGATGTGGGAGGAAACCGGAGCACCCGGAGGAAACCCACGCAACCACAGGGAGGACATGCAGACTCCACACAGAAGGCACCCCAGCCGAGGATCGAACCAGAGAACCTCTTGCTGTGAGGTGGCAGCGCTAACCACTGCACCACCGCAGCTGCCCATTTCTTCTTAAATGACAGTTTACCTTAATTTTGATGAGACTGTTCCTTCTTGCTGCAATGTAGTCGGTCGCCTCAGGTGCTGTGGACTTTGCTTGGGGAGCAGTTTCTGGAGGGATAAAACTGCAGGGGGTGTGGGACACCAAGGGCAGATGCAAGCACATAAATATCAAGGAGATGCTTACCTTGATCAACGCAATCAACACTCTGAACCATTTTGATCCCTGGGACCTCTTCAAGTGGTTAGAGATAATACCACAGTCATGTACTACATCAGCAAGCAGGGGGGAACCAGGTCAAACCTTCTTTGTATACTAGCTTGGGACATAGCTTCAGAGCACAATGCATCTACAGGCATCCTACATTCCGTCAGAGCAAAACTGTGGATAGGATAAGCTGAGCAGGACTGGAGGAGACCCTCACGAAGGGAAATAAGATCAGCTAATCTTCCAAGATTTGAACATCTGTGAGTAGTTCAAGTAGACCTCTTTGCCTCCTCACTGAACAATCAACTGGCAAGATTCTGATCAAGGGCTGTGTGCAACAAAGTCTAGAAGACGGATGGCTTTTCTTTCTTGGACAGGAATGTTCCTATATGCTTTTCCACCCTTTCCACTAATATTCAGTGTACTTCTGAAGATTCAAAAAGAATCCCCATCATTATAATGACTAGTTATGACCAAGGCAACAGTGTTTCTTTCATATTTTTGAAATGGCCCAGAACAATTAACCACGCTTCCTCACAGACTGGATCTACTCGCATAATAACAGGAGTGTTTGATAGACCCTGACATCACTCATCTTCAACTGATTGACTGGTGACAGGGTCTTATTTCCTTTTAGGCACTTGTTTGCTGAGGATGTAAAGCAGGTATTAATGGAGACAAGAAAGTCTGACACTAACATGTATTAGCAACTGGAAAAAGTTTTCTAGCTGGTGTCAACATAACCAGCATGTATTCAGGGCTAGATGTTCTCTGGTTTTAAAATGTTTGTGAATTACTATCCTATGGCCTTTATTATTCTTCTCTCAAGGTTCATTTATTGGGCATTTCAGCATGTCTGCCTCTTTCAATACAGTCTCATGTTTAAATGTTCTTGAAGTGGGATTTACATAAGACGCCTTCAAGAAAACCGGTAGCCCCACCTTAGAATCTTAATTATGCTCTAGAGAAGCTGACACTCCATTTGAACCAGATGATCTGGGTGACTTTAGGTTCTTGACATGGAAAACAATTTTTTTTTCTGATTGCTTTGACCTCTGCAACGAGTTGTATGCTCTTATCGTGAGTCAACCCTATCTCATTTTCTCTGAAAACTAATCCTGCTTTTATGCTTAAAGTGGTATCCAAGTTTATTTTAAGTCAAACTATCCATCTCTCCATTTTCTGTCTTGAACCTTAAATGGGGAGAAAGGACATTCGATACCTTGTGTATCCACAGAAAACTTGGGTACTGTCTTGACGGAACTAAATATTGTAGATCTTTGTTCATTTCTTGTGAAGGTAAGAAGGGACAGCCTGTGTCAAAACAGATTATTTCTAAATGGTTGTGTAAAACTGTTACCTTTTGTTATACATACCGTAAAAAAAACTGTTTCTGGTGGGGACAAGGCTCACTCTACCAGGCCTTGGTTTCATCTGTGAAATTTTGGAAACAGTTGGATTCTAGACATATTCTAGAAACTGCTGCTTGGTCCTCTGTACATACTTTTGCAAAGCACTGTAAGCTTAATTCCTTTTCTAGGTCCAGATCAAGTTTTGCTAGGACCATTCTCCAAGGGCTACTAGACTCTTCTCCTTCTTCTACTTCCCTGTTGTAGTTAGCTGTGGTAATATACCCATATAACTAACGCTACTGCAGCAGTATGCTGAACATAGTGCAGTTTTGTAAGTTGAACTTTGCATGGCAATGGATGTTCGAATGATCACTTCGGTAGTAGCTGCCCCCTCCTTCAATCCCCCTTGTTCTTTGGTGTATTTTTTAGGCCAGGGTGTGAACATTTATTTTTTTGTTGTTTCTAGCTTTGCCCTTTCAGGGCTCAGCCTTTCTCTCTGCTGGCAGGAAAGCTCTAGAAGGCTTTGTGCCCAAGCTTGTCTTTTAGTCAACTTGGTTTGAGCTACTTAACAATCTGGGCACATGGAAGGTGCCATGAAGCTTTGGAAACTGGCCTGCTGTTTATATCCTTGGCAGGATTTAACCCATATAACTAAGGCTACTGCAGCAGTGATCATTCAGGCATCTACTGTTATGGTAAGTTCAACTTACACAACTGTACTATCTGTGGGACCAGATACTTTCTTATTGGTGTCTAGTGTGGACTATCCAAGTCCCTTCTTAAACTGTTCAATCAGTGCCTGTCCACAGGGTTTGTGCCTAATGCCTGGTGTGCAGTCACTATGACTCCCCCTACGTTAAGCAAGGCCTTTCTCTGGACCTAGGTAATTATAGGTCCATCAGTCTCGCCTGTCTTGTATGTAAAGCCATGGAACATGTCCTAGTACAACTCATTACTGTGGACAAAGACAACTTAACTGTTATAGACCACAATCAGTTTTGTTTTGTGAAGGGTGGGTCCTGTCACCTAAACATAGTAAGCTTGTTTTGAAAAGGTTACAGAAGCTGTGGCTAGTGGTCATACCCGGTTTACCAAAAATGGTCTCGATGATGTGTAAAACTTATGATGCTTTACAAATCTATATATAATACTTATGATACTTTTTAAATCCATGTATAATTATGCATGAAACCTATGTCTTCTTGTGAACCTAATATAAACTATGGAGTTTTCTCCCTGGGCCTCTGCTGAAAATGGGCTACTAGCCCAGTCAGATCTTCCCGGTGTAGAAATTTAAAATAAATAAAATTTTCATCTCGTACGTTATAAATGGTACTTCTTTTCAGACAGACAGTCATAAGAGACCTGCGTAAACTGTTTCTCTCTCTCATTCGATCATGATGTTTCCACCATAGTGAGGCAGTCCTATATGGACCAGTTAATTTCTAAGAGAATATTCTCAAGATCCAAGGAAGTCATGATACTGCTATACTATATTCAATATTTTTATAAAACTGAATACAGCGCTCCTTTCGTATATACAGATCCAAGCATTTTGGTCAGCTGGAAAGTTCTCAAAGATTTCTACCAACAAAAACTAAATGTCTTAAGTTCTTCGATTCTTTTGATATATTAACACAACTCTCCTTATCCCCAGGAGTTTGCCAGCTACTCCAAGGTGACCTATGCCTCAGTTTTCGAGCTATGAAAGACCCATCCCATAAATAGAACTGTTGCTTTAAGTAGTAAAGTTCCACAGTGTGTTAGGTAGAAAGGGTTTCTGAATGGTTAACTTAACAGAACCACATATGTAATTTAGTTAGCAGAACCACTTGTACAGTTAAGTGAGCCTCAAATGCACTCTGTCAAAACAACACCCATATCACCACATACAGCCACATCTCATGCTTCTACTTCTAAGCCCATATGGCAAGCCACCACACAACCCAACATTTTCCTCATTGGAGACTCCATTATGAGACACATTGATGCACCTCTCACCAGGCTGAGCAAGGAGAAAATTGTGGTCAGTTGCTTATCAAGGCCAGGATCCACTATATTATGTACATACTCAGGTCTTCGGACCACAAGTGTTAGTCCATGTGAGTGTAAATGACCTGAGACGTACCACCCTAGACTATGTGAAGAGAGACAGTGCGCTCTCATAATATATGTCTCAGGCTGGTATGAGCCTAGTATTGAGCAGCATTTTACCTTCTCCAAGGATGATGCCACAATACGAACAAAAAATGACTGACTTTAATAATTGGTTTAGTTTCTGGTGTCATTCTTAGAGGGTGTAATATTTGTCAGCATGGAAGGAGATGGTCACCAGACCACTCTGCTTTGCAAGGGATGGTCTGCACCTCTCCCCTCTAGAATTTCGAATATTAGACTTTGTCCTCCCCCCAGTGCCTTTTTTAGGCAATGCCAAACTGAAAATACTTCCAACATAGCAAACAAAACCAAGAAAAATGTATAATTACTTCTGAATGCTAGGAGTCTAAACAAAAAAACTCCACACTCTCCAAGCTTTCCTTGCCCTAGAGAATGCTGATATTTGTGCAGTTACTAAGACATAGTTTAAGGCCTTGGAGTGAACCCTAGCATTAGAAGGCTATAATTCCTCCCACACAGCTAGACAAGCTACTACACAGGCAGGGACTAAAGGTGCGGGTGTCTCAATTTATATTAAAAAAAAAAAATTACCTCAAGGTAGTCATACAGGATGATGCACTCGAATAGCTCCATGTTCACCTCACCATAAGCAAAATCCCGTACCACTTCCTTGCAAGCTGTAGGTCCCTCTGTATGACCCAGGAATCCCATAAGCTGTATTTAATTTACTGGAAAAGCACACCATGCACTCCAATACCATATCTGTGAACAACCTTTAATTACCCAATATTAACTGGGAATCGTATACGACACCAAATGTGAAGCACAGAGTTTCCTGGATTTTGTAAACACATACTCCCAGGACCAGTCAATATGCCAACCATGAGAGCAAACATACTGGCTCTGTTCCTCAATGTTTTCTCTGATATGGTCATATCACAAAACGTAAAGTAAAAATAAAACCCGGAACCCCAGGTAACTCTGGAATCCTCAGGAACTACTTTAAGGCGAAATTCCTACAGATAACCTGGCAAAATATCACCTCCCAAACCCTGAGAACACTGCTGCCTATGCTGATCTTTTCACAGAAACCTTATATATAAGCATGTTAATAGCTGCATAGAGGCAGCAGTACCCACCAGGAATACACGTACAGAACAAGCTTAAAAAACAAGCCACTCTGGTGTAATAACATCAGTATGCTGTATAACAGAAGGAAGAAAATCATGGTGAAAATTAGGAAGTGTAGCACCCAGTGGGGTAAAAGTGCTCTCATCAAATTAAGCAAAGAATGCAGAGGAAAAAAAAGAATGCAGAGGAAAAATAGTCTTACCAAAGTCAAATTTGGGTAAATTTGGTCTCCCAAGCCAAGGATAACCACAAGGCATTCTGTAGTTATGTCCACAACCTCATAGACAATACACAATTGTGTGCAGAGCTGACGGTACATGGTACCATCTGTACTGACATAGAAATTGGGTCCATTCTGAACATAGTTTTAGAAACCCAAAAGACTTGGAGAAATTAAAAAGGAATAAGCCAGAAGATGTAGCAAAGCTCCGGCTAGACAAATTTATCTCTAACTTTAGCCCACTCCCTCCTCATCATCCCCTCAGGAAATACCAAGAAATGTAAGTCCCCCACTATCACTAGGGAACAGGTCCTCAATGCTGTCTCTGAGTTCAAGAACACTACATTGATGGTCCCTAACAGTATCCCAGGCTGCCTTCTAAATAGCATGAAACATGACCTGTCAGGCCGTTTTGAAATCACTGTTTAACTGTAGCATCCAAACTGGCTTTTTGCCTCATGAATGGATTACAACAACTGTCATCCCATTGTACAAAGGCAGGCTATTTATAGACCCTGGAAACTATAGACCCATAAGTCTCATTAGTCTTGTATGCAAAACCATGGAATGAATTATCAGGGAAATGATTAATAATGACATAGGAAACCTCCAGACTCTGGACCCAATCCAGTTTCATTTCACCCAGGGTAAGTCATGCCTAGTCAACCTGATGGACTTTTTTGAGAAGGTCTACAAAGCGATGGATGAGAGCAAAAACTATTCACACCACCTGCTTTGATCTGGCCAAGGCATTTTACACAATACCTGACTTGGGCATTGTTGACAAACTCGAGATTAGGTATAAACCCTTTTATCACTTGGTGGATAGCCCACTGGTTCACAGACAGGATCCAGGAAGATAGGACTGGGGAGTCTGCCTCTACCAAGAGGCCAATCACTAGTGGAGTGCCTTAGGGATTGGTCCAGGGACTACTCCTTTTTGGCATCGACTTCTCTGAAGTCAGGGTCAATGTTACGGGCCTCTGGCTGATCAAATTTCTAGATGACTGCAAATTAGTAGCAGTTATAGAATCCCCTTTTGACACTAATGTTATCTTCTGTGTGGAGGCATACATGAATGGGGCGTGCCTTCGTTGAATGTTGTGCGTCAGGGCTGGTAACTCGGTACGTAAAAATCCACTACCAATCATTAGCGGACCGGAGTTCTGCTGTGGCGACCCCTAACCGGGAAAAAGCCGAAAGACAAACAAAGTTCTCCAAGAAGGGCCGACTCAGACAAATAACTGGTGTCAGTACCATGGACTAAACCTAAATGCCAAGAAATGCATAATAGTATCCTTTGGGAAGTCAGCCACCCCATGGTTAAGTATCATATTGACAACATTACCTCTAGGAGTGACTCAGTTGTCGGTGACTTGGGGACACACACAGACACAACCAAGTAGCAAAAACACACTGAAAAAACGACACCACACAGCTGAAAATAAGGACCACATTGTTTACTGAAAAAACACTCAGTAAAAAATCACAATGTTAGCGCTTTCGTAAGGTACACTGCCCAAACTTCATCAGACAAAGTGAATTAAAACACATTAAGCATTTATATGCAAGACCACACCCCCACAGTCATTAATTATTAAAGTACACTAACATGTAAACTAATCAATTAACTTGAAAAATATTATGAACTTTAAATAAATAAACTTTCATATTACACAAAAAAAACTGTATATTGTCATAAAAATATGTATAACAATATACACACATATATATGCATAAATACATCAAAAATCATCATTTTAAATAATATATAACATAATTTAATATAATATAAATTCATACTATATACAAAAATTATAAAATATATGTATATAAAAGAAAAAATTAGTTATATATGTATATAGACAATAATATTAAACATAAATACAACACTCTAAGCTTTAATTTACTACTGATTTGAAATAGCATCATTTAAACCGGGGAGGGACATGGACATTAAGGAAGACCTGCCACCAAGTCTCCTTATCTTCCAACCACAATTTCCATGGGCCCCCTCGATCCCTCTGCTTAATCTGCTGTAACATCACAAATTTGAAATTATGGTCAAAACTTTTTTATATGTCTGTATAAAGCATTCCTCTCATCACAGCGGCAAATAGGGGGCCAGAGGGAGAACCCATGGCTACCCCTAACCGCTGTTTGAAATAATGTCCCTCAAAATAAATAAAATTGTTCTTAAGTACTATTTCCATTAATTGCCCGTAGGTATTAGTATCCTGAGGTAACCTGAATTCCTCATACAAAAATTCTGAGAACAATCAAACACACACAGACAGTAATCTAGCCCTTAACCATTATGTGTCCCTACAATAGTGAGGAAACCATGCCATGTTTGCAACTTATAAACAAAGGTATGGCATCTAGGAAAAAGTAGGTTATTGTTCCACTAAATTTAGCGTTCATCAGACCTTTGTTATGTACGTAATTGTTATGTACATAACCAGGTGCATCCAACAACTGGCAATTCGAATGGCCACAAAGTTTCCTCAGTAAAAGAATACAAGGGTATAGGTTCATAGGTTGGTACTAGGCTATCTGCCCGAAGGCATATATATATATATGTGTATGTGTGTGTGTATATATAATGTGCTCACAGATAGGTTTCACAAGGGCAAAATAGGCACCACCACCTCTGACAGCAGACCTGTCACTAGTGGTGTTCCTTGGGGATCTGTCCTGAGACCCCTACTGTTTGACATCTACTTCTCAGAGGTCCAGGGAAAGATAAAGGAAAGGGCCTGTGGCTGACCAAGTTTGCGGATGACTGTAAGTTGGGTGCTGTCATTGACTCTCCAAATGATGTTAACATACTGGAAGAGGGTCTTAACAGCTACAAATAACTGGTGCCAAAGTCATGGCCGTAAGTTAAATGCAAAACATATATTCTCATACCATTCGGCAAAATCACAGCCCCTACTGATTACCACATCAGTGGCAACTTCCTAAGAACACAGCCTGTGGTGAGAGATCTAGGTACTCAGGTTGACCACATTCTCACATTCGACCATCATGTGGCGACAGTGGTCAGAAAAGCCTTTTACTTGGTTCATCTCATAAATAAAGGGATTGCATCCAGAAAAAAAATTATTACCTGTCTGTACTCCTCCCTCATTAGACCTATAATTGAGTATAATGTCCCATTTGGTGTGTACCTCTCCAAACACCGGCACCAACTGAAAGGCCACAGAAATATCTCACAAAGATAATCCATGGCCTCCAACACCTGTCCTATGCAGGCAGGGTCAAATCAATATCACTCTACTCTGTATTGTACAGATTGCTCAGAGGTGATCTGTGTCTCGTCTACAAGGCAATATCGGACCCTGCACTACTAGAGATGCTCCATATACGTAAGTCTTACTCCTTGCACATTACCCACAAGGTAGACCTAAATCTAATATGCAACATCAACAAAACCTGCTGGAGAGACAGGTTTGTTTCCCAGAGGCTGCCCCATCTCTGAGATAGACTTTTCATACATGTCAGAGTACCCTACTGACCCTCTTCAAGCGCAACCTTGATGAGTGGATGGGAAACCACAAATTTGTCCCAGGGGTTCTACCTTTGTCCCTCATTGACAGGGGCGACAGGTGCTGACTGAGGTTTATTTTTGGGGATAAACTATTGGCTAGGCTTGTAAGGGCCCTAGGGCCATTAGCCTAGTAACCTGCTATCATTATAAAGTGCTCATGTCTGTAATGGCTAAAAGAAAGTAATGCTAAAATTGATAGATACGGATCAGTGCGGTTTTGTGGATGGGAGGCAAGTATTTGACAACATTAACAGAACATTGATGATCTAGAGGGAAGCAGAATGTATGAATATACCATTGCTGTTTGGTGTGTCTTGATGCAGAGTAAGCATTTGACAGAGTAAGCTGAGACTTTATGAGCAGGGCGATGGAAGCATTTCATAGGAAGGTAGGTACTAGGCTATCGGCCCAAGGACCTGTGTAAGCCTAGCCAGCAAGGTTCCATAGCTTACGCCACCCAAGAAAGTTATTTTCCTGTGCCACTGTCCAGCAGAGACCCAGAAGTGGTCTCCGGGGTGTATTTCCTATTTCCCATCCACTCATCAAGATTTTTCTTGAAGAGTGCTAATGAAGAACTTTGCTTGACATAAATAGGTAGCTTGTTCCAGAGTATATGAAGTCTCTGGGACAGGAATCTACTCCTCCAGTGTGTCCTGTTTATTGTAGTTACAAGGTTTAGGTCCCTAGAGTGTGTAGCTTGGAGGGATTGGGATTTCTTTAGGTGGAGCATGTCCAACAGCTCTGGGTTTGACATAGCTTTATATGTTAGGCAGAGATCACCACGGAGTAGGCGATATGCTACGGAGTAAAGCTGGAGTTTTTTGAGGTGGTCAGTGTACGGCATTTGTTTGAGGTCAGTAATCCTCTTTGTGAGGTACTTCTTTGGCCTTTCCAGCTGCTGCAGATGTCTTGTGAGGTACATTCCAAAAGGGGCGTTGTACTCTATAATGGGTCTAATGAGTGACGAGTAGAGGGGGAACAATGACCTCTTTTTTTTCCTGGATGAGAACCCTTTTATGATGAGGTGTGGCACGTAGAAGGACTTCCTGACTACTGTGGCGATGTGACTATCAAAGGAGAGACTACTGTCCACCTGGGTCCCAAGGTCTCTTATCACGCATTCAGTGTTAAGTAGATAGCTGCCTATGTGGTAGTTCATGGGTACAGAGTTTTTACCAAAGGGGATGACACTGCACTTTTTGGTATTGAGCTTGAGGCCATGGCTCTGACACCAGGCATCTGTCTCAGTGAGACCCTTCTGTAGGATGTCCACATCATTTGGGGACTTGACTATGGCTCCTAGTTTGCAGTCATCTGCGAACTGCGTTGGCCAGAGACCTTCCGTGTTAGTCTGTACTTCAGCAAAGTAGATACCAAACGGGAGAGGTCCCAGGACGGAACCCTGTGGTACTCCACTTGTCACGGCTTTGAGGTCAGATTTGGAGTCTGCAACTTTTACAGTGTGGGTTCTGTCAGTGAGCCATTTGGCAGCCCATCTTGTGACGTAGGGATTTATACCTAGTTTAGTGAGTTTAGCTATAATTCCAGAATGGGGGATGGTGTCAAAAGCCTTGGCGAGGTCAAGATAGGCTGTGTGAACCACCATACCCTCATCCACGGCTTTGGTGACTGCCTCAAAGAAGTCGATCAGGTTCAGGAGGCATGATCTGCCTTTCACAAACCCGAACTGGGTGGGATCCAGAGTTTGGAGGTTACCAATGTCTTTGTTTATGAGTTCCATGATGATAAAGTTCTATGGCCTTGCAGACCAGGCTCGTCAAGCTAATAGGTCGATAGTTCCTGGGATCAGTGGTGGCTCCCCATTTGTGGAGTGGGATAACTGTTGGTGTGTGCCATTCAGTGGGCACAAAGCCTGAAGCGAGGCTATTATTGAACATGGTGCTTAAGTGGGGAGCCAGTTCGTTCTGAAGTTCGTGTAAAACGCAACCTGGAATGTTGTCTGGTCCCATGGATGCTGTGTTTTTGGCTTTAGAGAGTGCAGCTTTTACCTGCATAGTTGTGATTACAGGGACTCTGCATTCTTCCTGTATAGATATGGGCCCTTTAGGGGGTTAGAGTGGGGTAAATTTAGCACTGAACCTATCTGCCAGGATGTTGGCAATATCAGTTGGTTCTGTAATTTTCGTGCCTTTGTGCTGTAACTCAGAGCAGATCTGGGTGTTACCATCTAGATTGTTGACATAGCTATAGAATGCTTTGTGGTTGTCCTTGGATTTAGCGGCAATTTTGTTTTCGTAGCTAGCTTTGGAGGATCTTATAAGGGATCTCAGCTTCTTACTGAGGCTGACCAGGGAGCTCCTCCACTCATGGGATTTTACTCTCTTTTGCAACAGTTTCTTCCCTCTGTTGTACAGTTTGTTTATGGCAGGGGACCACCAGATTGGCTTTTTTTTTTTTTTTTTTGGAGGATCGCGTCTTGGTTCTGTTTGGGATAGCACGATCCATGCACTCGTGTAAGTGCTTATAGAGTGCATTTGTGCAGGATTCAGCAGTTGTAACTGTATTGTCCATCTGCATGGGTGTCATGAAGTTCACCACTTCTGTCTTAAGAAGCATGAAGTTGGCTTTGGAGAAATTTTTTACTGTGGCCTCCTTAATGGAGGCGGGGTGTGGATATCAAGGGTGATAAGCTTATGGTCGGATCGGACCAACGAGGAGTTGACATCAGGTGTGGAACACCGGTCACTCATGTTGGTAATGACTAGGTCTAGGATATTGTTGCCCCTGGGGGGGGGGGTGTTTGGATAAGTTGATCTAGGGCATTGGAGTTTATGAATTCCAGAAAGCGTTGAGTTAAGGAGATGGTACACTAGTAGTTTTTCCAGTTAATGGTGGGGTAGTTGAAGTCACCCATTATTAGGGTGTTTGGTTGAACCTTAATATTTTCCAGTACATCAAGAAAAGAGGAGTGGGAAACCTGGGGCATGGTGGAGGATCTGTAGCAAGCTATAATTTGGATTGCAGTTTTGCCCAGAATTAGTTGCACTTGGATAACCTCAGATGCAATATGCATTATGAGTCATATTTGTACTTGTTGTGGAGTGACCTGAGTGCGTGGGTTATGTGGCGGATCCTGACACCCGACAGGCAGCTGACAGTAACCTTCTCCTTGTTTAGAGTGGTGAATGGGACATCAGTGTGCCTGACTATAGAGTCACCTATGACTAGTGTGTTGGGTACATTATTTTGCCTTATTGGCTGTGGTTCAGTGGCACACTGAGTCTGTGGGCTGTGTGTCATTTGGGTTGTGTTGGGGGGATGGATGTTGCTTGCGTTTCTGCTTTGGAGTTGCATTTCCTGAAAAAATTATAAGGTTGATTAGGAGGATATATGAGGGATCGGAGGTGAAAATTAAAGTGAGTGTAGTCCTGTCTGATAATTTCTGCTAGAGCAGAGGAACCAGGCAGGGGTATTTTCTTTCCCAATGGTTCTAAATATAAGGGACTCAGAAATTGAAGGATATAATTGGTATGGTAGTTAAGAAAAGGTGGCCCTGTTTACAGATTATATTTTGTTATACCTGACAAAATCAGAAAGAGACATTACAGTTTTGTGGAACATTTTGAGACGGTTTCAGATATTTTCTGGATAGAAAGTTAATGAAGCTAAAACAAAGGGAATAGCAGTAAATTATGTACCCACACACAGATTGGTTCAACAGTATCCTTATTTATGGGGACATGATAAAATGAAGTATTTAGGAGTGTGGTTTAAAAATGATTCTGATATGGCAGCTAAGGATATGGGGAAAGAGGCTTAAAAGATGATACAAAAACTGAGAAAATCGAACTTTGTTATATGGATTTGGATAGTAAGGTACAAGCAGTCAAAATATTTTTAGTCGCTTTAGTCTTGTTTGTACACAGGTCACATATTTTTATCAACTAGAGAATTTGTGTATAGCAATTAATAAAGAACTGAAGGACTTTATTTAGGAGGGGAAGATGGCAAGAATCAAGTGGGATAAGCTAGAACAGGGCAGATTGGGATTACCTAATTTGAAAGGGTAATTCAGAACTATACAGTTAAGGCTCCTATGCAGAGCCAAAGCAGAAGACGGTAATTCAAAGTGGAAGGGGTTGATGTTGAAATAGGGGGGAAGCTCAAGAAACAAGGAGAGTCTGGGATTTTAATGCAGACCTTTAAGGAAAATAACCATAATCGTGCAGAATGTTATATCCATAAAGTAGCAGAAAGTATTCTAAGAACTAAGCCAACATGGGAATGGAGAAAGGAGATTATGCCGATAAGGATGACTACATTTATGGATATAGACAATAGGCAAGAGGAGGCAGGAATTTATTGGGAGAAAACTGGCAAAGGAACCAGCAGTGTTGTTTAATTATTTAGCTAATTATAATTAATTAGCTAATTGATTAGAAAGTGTAATTCTAATTAATTAGAATAAATAACTAATTATTTGTGTGGTTTGAGCTAATTCTAATTAAAATGTCTTAATTAGAAGCTTAATTAGATGTATTTTACAATAGAAATAAAATTGCATAACAAGTTTCTGTTATGTGTTTACCAGTGATTGAAATGTAGTAATCTAACAGTGTAATTAACTTACTGTCTTACTGTTGCAGCAACACATTCCAGTTTCGGTTTCAAATCACACTTTCCTAGTTACCTACACCGCACGTACCTTCCGTCTTCCGGTTCCTGTTTATTGTTCATTTTGATTGCAAACATGGCAGACTTTGTTCAAGAAATACTGGATAACTTTTTTTTACTGATTTTTATACTAAATGTTCCAAACGATAATAAAATGCAAATTTCTGGAGCATGTAAGGCCTGCAAGAAAAGAATTACTGGCGATTGAAAGCCAACAAGGATGACTTCTAATTTTGTAAGTCACTCAAAGCTGTGTAATCCTAGCAAATATGGCACATATGAGGCAGAAAGAAATATGAAATGGAAGAATCCACAACAGGATCTGGATGGTATTTGTTCTCTGACTAAATATTACACTTCTATCGTCACAATATTTCGAGAGACAAACTCGATGATACTGTCATCCTACTTGTCGTGGTAGATATGCTTCCTTTGAGTCTGGTCAAAAAAGAAGGATTTCATTTTCTAATGAGTGCTATACAACCGTTGTGTCATATTCCAACCAGAGCATTGTACAACCAATGTATCATATTCCAACCAGAGCAAAGTGTACTGTACAAGTTCACGATTAGTGCAGATAGGTGATAAAAACAATTAAGATGACGAACTATTCTGAGTATTGCTGTGCACAAGCTGATAATATGGTCCAGTCGGCGTATGCATGGCTACTTCTGGTTGTGTATGAATTATTGGCTTACTCCGAAGATGGAAACCCAACTGGTGAGCATGAAGAGGTTTATGGGGTCACATACTGCAGAAAACATTTCTGTAATTTATCAGTCTGTTATGAAACAATTCACAAGTCTAATGAGTTATCGGTATAGTCACAGGTAATGACGCCAGCATGGTGAAGGCATTCCTGAAACCTGTTGATGTGATAGATGCAGATGAAGAGGAGGAAGTTGATAAAGCTGAAGCAGGAGAAGAGGTGCAACATGTTCCAGTTGATTGAGAATGAAGAGGATAGCAGTCCTGTACCTGTCCACTGCGCATGCATGGCACACACTTTGCAGTTGGAAGTTCACTCTGGACTTGCTGAAGCCTCACCAATGATGACCAATGTCTTGGCCAAATGTGGTAGTTTCATGTCAGCTCTTCATAAGTCATGCCGAGCTGCAGAATTGTTGGAGGCAGAAGCGTCAATCCAAATTCCATCCTCAAACAGTACATAATGGAACAGTAAACTGTCAATGTTTTCGTCAATTGTTAAGATCAAATCACACCTTGAAGGAACCCTTCAACAAGTTTGCGATATTCTGACACTCAGAATTACTCTCACACCAAAAGACTTTGCTGTACTGCGAGAAATGGAGCAGCTCTTGAGTCAATTTGAAGTGGCTACTGTTTGCCTGCAATCTGAAGTTGTCAGATTGTATCGACAATAGTTGGCTTGAAGAACTGCAAAGAGAAGATTGCACTGCAGCATTGTACATCAGTCAAGTGTGGTCTCTTGGCATCATTGAGCAAATAGATGTGATTATCTGTTTCGCCAGGCACATTGTCTGATCACTACAGCTGTGGATCCACGATTCAAACTGAGGTAGACAACAGCTCCAGGTGACAGCAATGCAGCACGATGGGCATTATTGACTGAGATGCAAGTACTAAGTCAGTCATATATAAACATCTGTTACCTGCAGAAGAAGTCACACATGCACCAATACCACAGCAACAACCATCAGCTTCACAGCCGAACATTCTGTTTTCATACGTGATGGAAAACAACAGCACACCAGCAGATCGTGTTGAATCAGAATTGGGATCTTATTTGTCATCACCATGCAGCAGCTTAGAGCTGATAGTATACTGGAGGGGCATTGCTTGCAAAGAATCATTTCCAACCTTAAACAAGTTACACCTTAAGTACCATTGTATACCAGCTACTTCAGCAAATGTTGAAAGGGTTTTCAGTGCTGCTGGCTATGTTGCTTCAGCTAGGCGAATTAGACTTGGTGATGCATCACTGGAGTTGCTTGTCATTGCCAAGTGCAACAGAGATTTATTGACGAACATTACTATTTAATGATCTTACTGTTTTATGGTTTTAAGTGTGTTTTACCGTGCAGCTGATTATTTGGCTAAACATGGTCTTACAGATACTGTTTACTTTTATAAGACATTGACTACATTTATTTTCAAGTTGAACACTTGGATTGAGAAGTTGCAAGTTAAGACATTCAGTAGTAAGTTGCTAATTAAAAGTCTAACTAGTCGAAGTAGTTTCAACATTTGCTAATTCTAATTAGCAAAAATGAGCTGCTAATTTAAATTCTAATTAATTAGCAAATAAGCTAATTAAAAACAACACTGGGAACCAAGATATTGGGAGCAAATAACCAGAGAGGGAAAGATGATAGAATGAGAAGATGCCAAGAATTTATTTGTACTGCAGGTTACAGATTGCCTTCCCTCTCAAGGATTGACATTGGAGTATAAGCAAAGAGAAATAAATAGGAGTGTCCTAAATGAAAGACCAGCACTGGTAGAGTTTTTAGTAGAATCTAGAAGAGAACCTGCCATTAAAAAAGGAATAATTAGTAGAGCATGTAAAATATTGCATGATAACTATAAGAATAAATCGGAGGAGGATAGAAAGGATTGGGAAGAGAGACTGGCTAAGCAATTCAAAAAGAAACAGTGGCATATATGTATGTCTTTCAAATATGCAACAAAATCTAGAAGATACAGGATTTTTGATTGGAAATATATACATAGATATTTTTTATACCCCAGGCAGACTCCATATAATTTTTCCTCAGGTAGACAGCAAACAGAGGTGTGACGGGAAGAAATAGTTAATTGGGAACATGGGAGTGCAGTGAGTTTGTGGATTTCAAGGATTCCCTGGGGGCTGCACTGTCAGAGATGCTGGGTGGGCAGATTGGTATGATGAGGGAGATGGTTTTTCTGAGCTATGATACAGAATCAGAATCATAATTGCCTAGGCATGGTAAGGCCTTGCTGTCTCTAATTATGGTGGCTGCCAAAAAAACAGTTACTAGAAAATGGAAATCAAAATCTAAACCAACGATATCAAAAGTAGTGAGTATAGTAACAGAGGTAAAACAACTGGAATTGAGATCTTTAGGAATAAGGTCAGAGCAAACTGCATAGGAAAAAAATGGGAATTGTGGGACCAATACATACAGGAGAGGAATGAGGTTTAGAAGTAGGCATGACTTAAATGAGCTATGTAATGTTTGACTGAAAATGAATGGGTAGATTATAAGTGATGTATAATGTTTGCAAATGGGAGTGTCAGTATGGTTTGTGATGTAAAATGCTTGCAACTAGGATTGTGTTGGTGTGGTTTGCTTTCATTTATATAAATGTATAATTGCTTGTGCCATAAGTGATGGTTTAATAGAGATGTTTCTTGTTTAAAACAAAAGGGGTAGGGATTTAATAATTTATATAATGTTGCTTATGTTATATGATGTATAGGATTTCTCCCCTTAACTGTCTCCAACTACCACACCTCTTACACCTCCAACAATTTTATATGGTACACAAATTAGTATATCAAGCCCACACTTGCCCATCACTGAACTGTCTTCTCCAATCCTGCAAACCCACCTGAACCCTCCAATCTGAAGACAAACAACTAGTAACTCTATGTAGGCCAAAGAAAAATTCCAGACAATATCTGTATTCCTACACCGTAGCAAAACTCTGGAATGACTTGCCATCAGACATTAGGACATTTAACCATAAACATTTCAAACTCACACTAAAAAAAACACTTCCTAGAAACAAACATCTGTACTGCTTCAAATAAAACCAGGAAGTATGTTTCCACTCCACCTCCCAGCCACCCCTCCTTCCATTCCATAAATCCCTTTTTTTCTTTCCTTCCCCTCCTCTATACTCCCCTCCTTCCCTCTTTAAACTACCCCTTCTTTTTTCTTGACTAACTTCAAATCCCACTCATTACTCATTCCTCTTAACCTTTGCATTCTTCTATTTAGTCTACAAAGATCTACCTACTGACTACCTAAACTACACTGTGAACATCCACCTCAGCTAGACTAACTCTGTTTAGAACAATACCTGTTGCCTTCCAACATTTCAAATTAGATATACTAACCAACTTGCCTCTTAAAAGCTGCCACTGATTTCAGACCTGTTCAAACCTAACTGCTTTTATGCCATTCAAGTTATCTTCTAACACTGCAAACTATTCACCTGTATGTAAATGAAATGACCATGTTACCTACACCTGTCAAAGGTTTTTACTTTATAATTCTCAAATGAAAATATTAAGGAAATGTTTTACTTTCTATTTTAAGTCACAAATATTTAGATGTTCTTCGTGTTTCACTGTTGCAGTCATCACATTTGGGTTATCCCTGCCAGGGTAGCCGTCGCCCTACCCGAATACCAGAGGCTTAGTATTTCTGCGTCGGTTGCTGTCGCTTCAGGACTGACGTCAGGTCGTCAGTAATATAAAGTAAGGCAGCTGATGCCATTACATCAGTCTTTCTTTCCGTGAAGCCCGAAGCAGAAAGTTTGCATGAGTGCCGGTTGGCCGCTACCTGAGTTTCGTCTTCCAAATTGAAGCTGAAGTCTTCTAAAGCTAAGTACCCCGTTGGGGATCCTTTTTTCTTGCACTAACCGATATCAGAAAAAGTTAACAATTGTCTCGACTGTGGAAAGCAAGTACCACACAGAGACTTTTATTCTTACTGCGTCACTTGCTTAGGCCCAGACCACGACATTCCCAGCTGTCACTTTTGTGCTTTGTTCAATGCCAGAACTATACATCATCAGGCCCTTATTGTAGCTAGATATTTTCACTTACAGTCCTCGAATTCCGATATGGCTTCGGTAAGCCATCCGACAGCAGATCTTCTGAAAAAAAGTAAGGATAAAGACGAGACAGACCACACAGATCCAAACTTACAGGTGATGCTTCCGTTAAGCTAGTCGTCAGTTCTCCGTTCCTCAGTGAGGCGCTTTTACAGCCCCTAATGCCTGCTTCTGTGGATTTGCAGGCTGCTACTGAGACCCTTTCAGAGTCCGGTATGCCACAGAACTCTTCTTCGACTAAGGATCCTGTGGTTGTCTCTCCCTTGGATGGGTCCGGAGCCGCTGAGCAGGCACCAGCTTCCGAGGAAGTAGTATGCACTACCGATTCTCAACACAAACCGACTTCTTTCACATCTACCATTCTTTCGAAAACTACCGAGTTTTTGAGGCCCAGGGTACGAACCACACCCAAGAAACCGACGACCCAGTCTCAGGCACCTGCTTTCTTCCCTCAATCTCAAATGCTTAAAATGGCGGAAGATCTGATCATGCTGATCAGGGGAAGCCAAGCTACCCCTTCCAAAAGAAAAAGAGATCTGTCCCCAGTGGTTTTGTCTGAACAGGAGTCTGAGGACTCTGATGCATCTGAATATGAAGACATGCAACCCCTCCTTGCTTATGAGGATTCTGATGCAGAGAATTCCATTCCTTCAGCCTCCCCCCCCACCGAGGACTTTTCCTTTGGGGAAACCCTTCATACCTTATGGGAGCATTTCCACTGGATTGTCAGGACTACCCTCAGTCGAAAAAGAGACTCAGGGAATTCTTAGATTTTCCACAGCACAGACCCCTGGCCATTCTCCCAGTCCTGGATGTTGTGGACGATGTTTTCCTGGAATCCAGTTTGACTCCTGACACCCTCCTTCCAGCAGAAAACCTGACTGGTATTGCAGAGTCCCTAACTCACACACACTTCTTTTCAAAAATCCTACTGCTGACCCTGAGGTAATTTTTCAAGGGCCTAAAGGAATTAAAGCAACCTCTGCTAAGAATCCCACCCCCTCAGGTAGGGATTCTCGAGCACTAAACAGATGGGGTAAAAAAGTATACACCTCTTCTACTCTTGCTTTCAGAGCACTAAATTGCCAGTTCCATATGCTAAAATTTCAGCAACATACCATGGCACTCCTCAAACAAAAAGTGTCTTCCTTTCCTGCTTGTGCAGAATCTAAAGAATTGCAAGAGTTAATGCATTCTGCAAGTCAAGTAACTAAGCACACACCTTACACTGTGGGTTTGACGCCCTAGAAGCTTCTTGCAAGGGCAGCAGTCACCAGTTCTGTCCTTAGAAGGCATGCATGACTAAAGGAACAGCCTTTGCCAGACCATGTTAAATCTGAATTGTTGGATGCACCCTTGCACAAAGACAATGTATTTGGCACTAAGGCAGAGGAAGTTTTAAGATGGAACAAAAAGCTAAATCTATGCAGACAGTTAAGGATTTCTTACAGTTCCAGCCACCCAGGTTCAGCAGGCATTGCTCCTCCAAGCACTGGTCCTTTCTTGCTCCCACCAGGTCAGTTCAGCCCAGACCCTGTGGAAGCAGATCCCCCAGACAGCAGCCACAGGGAATGCAGAGATCAAAACAGTGGAATTCCTCCACTTCAAAAACAGGGAGTTCTAAGCCACCCCCTCATGGTAAGAACTCACATTGACTCTCCTCCTCCACACCCTCCCTCTGCCCAGCTTCACTTACCCCAAGGAGGAAAGCTGTCCTTTCATGCAAGCACCTGGGCCACCATCACCAACGACCTCTGGGTCCTCAACATATTGTCCCAGGGATACAAATTTTCTTTCCACACTCTTCCAACCCCAAAAGGCTTCCCATACCTACCTCCAAACCAGTGGGCAGAGGCACAAAAGCAAGTCCTTTCCCCGCTCTCTATGAGGGCAATAGAGCATGTTCCTGCAGAACAGAAAGGCCAAGATTTCTACTCCAGACTTTTTCTGGTACCCAGAAAAGAGGGCATCTGGCGCCCCATCCTCTTATCATTCTTCTAAACACCTTCCTGGTGATACCAAAATTCAAAATGCTCACCCTCCAGCAACTGCTACCCATGCTCTCCAAGGATGCTTGGCTAACCACCCTAGACCTAAAAGAGGCCTACCTCCACATTTGTATCCGGGAATCATGCAGGAAATACCTACATTTCAGGACAGGATCTCTGCACTTCCCTTTGGCTTATCTACTGCTCCCAGAGTTGTCACAGAATGTCTGGCTCTGGCCATTGCCTTTTGCAGACAAAGGAATATCCAAATTTACCCATACTTAGATGACTGCCTAATTCCGGCAGACAGTCAGGAAAAGCTACTCAAGCACTTGGCATTTGTAAAGTCCCTACTGACCACCCTAGGGTATCAACAAAAGAAATCCAAACTAGTACCCACCCAAAGGATTATATTCCTGGGAGCAAGCCTGGACACAGCATCCCAGATGGTATTCCTTACACCAAAAAAGCAAACCTACCTGACAGCCTACTTCTCTCAACTAGACAACAGACCCCAGTTATCTGCAAGGAAAATCCTGCAAGCTCTGGGGTTCATGGCATCTTGCATTTTACTCATTCCATATGCTAGACTGCATATGAGAAAACTTCAGTGGTACCTAAAAAGCCTTTGGTGTCAACACTCTCAAGACCTAGAAACTCTTATACCCCTGATGCCTTGCCTCAGGAAAGATTTTCTTTGGTGGGCAGCAGCATGCTCCCACAACAAGGGACTACCTTTCTAACCGCCCCCCTCTGCCCGGACCCTCACCACAGACTCATCAGACTATGCCTGGAGTGCACACCTCGACGGCAGGTGCATACAGGGCCAATGGAGTCCACAGCAAATCCATCTGCACATCAGCCAAAAAGGGATGTTAGCTGTCCAGCACGCATTGATAGCTTTCAGGCCCCTTCTCTCCCTACGGGCTCTCCCGATCAAAACAGACAACACCACTGTGATGTAGTATATCAACAAGCAGGGACTCGCTCCTACCCTCTATGCAGGCTGGCAGTGACCCTTTGGCGCACAGCCTCTGCCATGCAACTCCACCTGTTAGCACTTTTCCTGCCAGGTTCTCTAAACTGTCTGGCAGACCACTTAAGCAGAAATCTTCTGGACCCACACGAGTGGCAGCTAGACAAAAGAACCTTCACCCTAATACCTCAGAAATGGGGCACCCTGAAGGTTGACCTCTTTGCCTCCCACACCAACCATCAGCTCAGCAAGCTCTGCACCAGGGAGCATCACTGCAGTGCTTGGAAAGTGGATGCCCTTTCCTTCTCCTGAGTGTGTATTGGTCTATGCCTTTCCTCCAATACCTCTCATCCTCAGGGTACTGCACAAAATAAGGGAGGAAAAACCAAAGACAATTCTTATTGCTCCAGACTGGCCTCGCCATCGCAGGTACCCGCTGCTGTGCAGCCTGTCCCCTCTGCAACCATGGCATCTCACTCAGACCCCAACCCTCCTGACCCAGAGGGAAGGAGAATTCATGCATCCCTAATTGCAGTCCCTCAAATTGGCAGCCTGGCTTATTCCCTAACCACTGATCAATCTGTCAACCTCAGTAGGCAGGTTCTAGATGTTATACATGAGGCCAGATGCCTTAGCACTAGAAAGTCTTATGTTTACAAATGGAAAAGGTTCTGCAGCTGGATTCAGGCTAAGGGAGCCGATACGGCACAGGCCTCCCTCCCTCCCATCCTAGATTACTTAGCTGACCTGCTATACAGTGGTCTCTCCTTTTTCTCTATTAAAATTCATGCCTCTGCTGTCTTTGCTCATTTCCCCACTGAGCAGCCCCTTTTCTCACACCCTCTGATCAAACAATTCCTAAGAGGGGCTAGCAACTTAAAGCCATCCAGAAGAGCACCTACCCCAGCTTGGGACCTTAACTTTGTGTTGGAAAAGCTCACCCTTACCCCCTTCAAACCAGCATCTTCAGCAGAGTTAAAAGTTCTGTTGTGGAAGACCGCTTTTCCTCTGGCCATCACTTCAGCCAGAAGAGTCTCCGAACTACAAGCACTCATGGCTGTGGAGCCCTTCATCATCTTCCATGCTGACAGGGTTTCCCTCAGTAATAACCCATCCTTCATGTCCAAAGTGGTGTCCATTGTGGCTCTCAACAATCCATTCATTTGCCCACCTTTTTCCCTAACCCACAGAACAAGGGAGAAAGGATCCTGCACTCTCTAGATGTGCACAGACAGCTCAGATTCTATCTAGACAGACAATTGCTGGTTAGCTTTGCGGCAGGGGCAGAGGGCAAAGCCATCTCCAAACAAACATTTCCAAATGGATATCACACTGCATCCATTTCTGTTA